>NW_028315323.1:0-2500 GCF_046866305.1 Octopus bimaculoides | reverse complement strand
TCCATACTCAGAAGCCCAGCCACCCTCTATCCCCCATCTCTTTCGTCTTCATCATTTTCCATCTCTTCTACAACCAGGTACACGTGGAAAAAGAACAAACAAGACTTCAACATGGCTGGCAGACATATCCTCACCGTACGATACGAGGGAACATTTATTTTCAAGCAACCCGAAAAGAAAGACGCCGGCATGTATCAGTGCTTTGCAAACAACTCTTATGGGGTGGCCATGTCAGGCATTGTTGAACTACGTCTTGCCTTCCTGATGCCATACATCAATCAGGAACCAGAGACCATTACTGCATTACCAGGGGCATCTCTCCTCCTCCCTTGTAACAAGCCGATCAGTTACCCCGAGGCCAGCGTGACTTGGGTGTTGAAACACAAAGATGGATCATTCAAGGCCTTTGACTTCACTGAACGAATCCTAATGGACCACCAAGGTTAGTATAGCCTTCTCACCATGGCCACCACTACTAATTTTTTTTTTTTTTTTTTTTCCTATGTGTAGATGTCAATGTCTGGTCTCATATTGTTACTGTTTATCTGTAGGTTAATCAGGATCCAGCTGGTTAAAAAGTTCCAACCGTGACTGTCCCACCTTTTATTCAGATATAGTTTATCTGGGACTACATTATCTAATGCAGAGGTTTTCAAACAGGGGGTCCGTGGACAGCAAATACTTTTTATGGGCAATTTGATTTTATATATGTTTTTTAATCAAAATCTTTTAATTGACAATAAACCTATTTGTTAAATACTGTTAAATGAATAAATGTAAAAATATCTGTTATTTTAGGCAAATATTTATGTATAAATTTCATAAGCATTTATAAGGGGGTCCCTAAGGTAACGCCTAAAATATAAATGGGTCCGCAAGTCAAAAAGTTTGAAAACCCCTGATCTAATGTATAGTAAAAGAGTAAAGACCCCTTTGGTCATAAATGACCTTGGGTTTGAACTTAGAAAGTTCCCCTCTGAGGCACAAGTCCAGGCAAGGTTGTTTATGGAAGCCCAGCAGTCGTCCATGCAAACCAGCCTACCCTCTCCACACCGCTGGTGTTATCCAAAGGAAAGGCGAAAGCCAATAGAGCTTGGCACCAGTGACGTCGCAACTTATTTCTACAGGTGAGTGAACTGGAGCAACATGAAATAAAATGTCTTGCTCAAGAATACAACATACAGCCTGATCCAGGAATCGAACTTACTACCTCATGACTGTAAGCCTGGTGCTCTAACCCCTGAGCCTGCACCTTCATGTATGTATAGCATAATAATTATTATGAGTGATGATAGTTGTTGTGGTTGCTTTGTTCTAGGTCAGCCCTGATCCAACAGAGGAATGATCGAAGATGTTCCAGCTGTCACCATCCCATCTTTTATTCAGGCACAACGTATCTAGGACTACATTATCTAATGTATTTTATAGCAGTTAGTATTAGTGTTATAGTAGCTTTAGTCCAACTCGTGCCAGCATGGAAAATGGATGTTAAATTATGATGATCATCATCATGACCATGATAATGATGGGCACAGGTGTGAAGAATTTTTAGTCGAATGAATTGGCCCTAATACTTATATTTTAATAATCTTTAAAGACTGGTACTTTTTGTATCAATATCTTTTGCCAAACTGCTAAGTAACAGGGGTGTAAACACACCAACACTGGTTGTCACGCAGTGGTGGTGGGACAAACACAGACACAAAAATGCACACATGCGAGCACGTGTGCACACACACACACACACACACACACATATGTACAACGGGCTTCTTTCAGTTTCCATCTACCAAATCCACTCACAAGGCTTTGGTTGGGCTGAATCTATAGTAGAAGACACTTACCCAAGTTGCCATACAGTGGGACTGAACCAGGAATCATGTGGTTGGGGAACAAGCTTCTTACCACACATCTCATCACTCAGAAATATACACAAAATTCCTCTCTCTACACCTCTCTCTCGTTCTCTTTCTTTTTCAGCCAACCTCATCTTTGCAAATATATTAGAAGAAGACTCCTACAAAGATGCTGCCTATGTCTGCATGGCTACCAACAAGTTTAAACAAGAAACCACACAGGGCAAACCATTTTATTTGAAAACTATACCAAGTAAGTTTTTCTTTCATTTTGAAATGAACACGTCATTTGCAAATAAAAGGGTCTATAGATTAGCCCTTTTGCATTTAAACTGACCATATCTGGCCAATATATTTTTCTTGTTTTATGCCAGATCCTGCCTCTCACACCTACTCTACAATGTCATTCTAAAGTAAACAATGATATCATTGAAATACCAAAGCCACAAAAATAATGCATGGATTAACTCAAAACAATCTGAATTGGCATTGAACTTGACAGAGTAATCCAAACAGTAAAGGGTTGAATCAGCCAAATCTGGTTCAAATACTCTACCTGTTTTATGCTCAAACTGGCCACATCTTGCCTCTCGCACCTACCCTATAATGTTATTCTAAGGTACACAGTCACGTCATTAAAATTT
>NW_028315321.1:202500-205540 GCF_046866305.1 Octopus bimaculoides | reverse complement strand
TATATGCATGTATATATATATATATATATATATATATATATATATATATATATATATATATATATATATATATGAAAACACACGTGTGCGCACACACATACGCACGTATATAAACCTATATATCCACCCATCCAGATTTTAATCTGCCAAAGAACAAGGCATGTCTTGTTAAGCAATTATTTCCTCTCTTAAACTAAACTCTTTTGCGTCACCCTCTTCCGACCCCACACAATTATGAGACACCTCTTGCCTCTCCCCACCCATTTGCCTTTGTCTACGTTTATCTAGGACTACATTATCTAATGTACAGTATAGTAGTTAGCATTAGTGGCTACAGTTGTGGTTGTTTAGCCCTAATCTAGTCCTAATCCAGACTGACCTCATGATCAAAGACGTTCCATCTGGCTTGTATATGTCTATCTAGGACTACATTATCTAATGTACATTTTCTGAAACAAAGATTAAACAGAGCTACGGTTGACATTAGAATACTCAGAGTTTCAAATGTTAACTGTTGTTCTGCCCAGCTCTTCGAAACGCCGGTGTTAAAACGGGGGTAGCTGATGAAGTAGAAAGTTCTCTATGTAGCTTGTGTGTTTTCTCGTCTACGTTTTGTTTGCAATGTCCTGTGCCCAGATATGCACCTATACATACAGGTGGATGTCGGTATGCACATACCTGTACGTAGATATGCATATACTCATTTACTATTTGTTTATATATATATATATATATATATATATATATATATATATATAATCATCATCATCATCATCGTTTAACGTCCGCTTTCCATGCTAGCATGGGCTGGACGATTTGACTGAGGACTGGTGAAACCGGATGGCAACACCAGGCTCCAATCTAATTTGGCAGAGTTTCTACAGCTGGATGCCCTTCCTAACGCCAACCACTCAGAGAGTGTAGTGGGTGCTTTTACGAAAACGGCCACGCTCGAAATGGTGTCTTTTTATGTGCCACCCGCACAAGCCAGTCCAGGGGCACTGGCAACGATCTCACTCGAAAATCCTACGGGAGCCAGTCAGGCGGTACTGGCAATGGCCACGCTCAAAATGGTGCATCTCATGTGCCACCCGCACAAGAGCCAGTCCAGTGGCACTGGCAACGATCTTACTTGGCTTGTCGGGTCTTCTCACGCACAGCACATTTCCAAAGGTCTCGGTCAGTAGTCATCGCCTCGGTGAGGCCCAATGTACGAAGGTCTTGCTTCACCACCTCAGCCCAGGTCTTCCTGGGCCTACCTCTTCCACGGGTTCCCTCAACTGTTAGGGTGTGGCACTTTTTCACGCAGCTATCCTCATCCATTCTCACCACATGTCCATACCAGCGCAATTGTCTCTCTTGCACACCACAACTGATGCTTCTAATGTTCAGCTTTTCTCTCAAGATACTTACACTCTGACGGGTATTCACATTGACATTACACATCCAACGGAGAATACTGGCTTCATTCCTTGCGAGCTTACGTATGTCCTCAGCAGTTACAGCCCATGTTTCACTGCCATGTAGCATGGCTATTCGTACACATGCGTCATACAGTCTGCCTTTTACTCTGAGTGAGAGTCCCTTTGTCGCCAGCAGGGGTAAGGGCTCTCTAAACTTTGCCCAGGCTATTCTTATTCTAGCAGCTACACTTTCAGCGCACCCACCCCCACATATATATACATATATATATATATATATATTTATTTATATATATATTTAGTTATTTATTTATATATATATTTATTTATTTATATATATTTATCTATTTATATATATATATTTTTATTTATGTATATATATATCATCATCATCATCATCATCGTTTAACGTCCGCTTTCCATGCTAGCATGGGTTGGACGATTTGACTGAGGACTGGTGAAACCGGATGGCAACACCAGGCTCCAGTCTGATTTGGCAGAGTTTCTACAGCTGGATGCCCTTCCTAACGCCAACCACTCAGAGAGTGTAGTGGGTGCTTTTACGTGTCACCCGCACGAAAACGGCCACGCTCGAAATGGTGTCTTTTATGTGCCACCCGCACAAGCCAGTCCAGGGGCACTGGCAACGATCTCGCTCGAAAATCCTACAGGAGCCAGTCAGGCGGTACTGGCAACGGCCACGCTCAAAATGGTGCATCTCATGTGCCACCCGCACAAGAACCAGTCCAGGGGCACTGGCAACGATCTTACTTGGCTTGCCGGGTCTTCTCACGCACAGCCCATTTCCAAAGGTCTCGGTCCGTAGTCATCGCCTCGGTGAGGCCCAATGTACGAAGGTCTTGCCTCACCACCTCAGCCCAGGTCTTCCTGGGCCTACCTCTTCCACGGGTTCCCTCAACTGTTAGGGTGTGGCACTTTTTCACGCAGCTATCCTCCTCCATTCTCACCACATGTCCATACCAGCGCAATCGTCTCTCTTGCACGCCACAACTGATGCTTCTTATGTTCAGCTTTTCTCTCAAGATACTTACACTCTGACGGGTATTCACATTGACATTACACATCCAACGGAGCATACTGGCTTCATTCCTTGCGAGCTTACGTATGTCCTCAGCAGTTACAGCCCATGTTTCACTGCCATGTAGCATGGTTGTTCGTACGCATGCGTCATACAGTCTGCCTTTTACTCTGAGTGAGAGTCCCTTTGTCGCCAGCAGGGGTAAGAGCTCTCTAAACTTTGCCCAGGCTATTCTTATTCTAGCAGCTACACTTTCAGCGCACCCACCCCCACTACTAACTTGGTCGCCCAGATAGCGGAAGCTATCGACTACCTCTAGTTTTTCACCCTGGAATGAGATAGAAGTTGTTTCCTGTTTGTTTGCAGTCTTTATTGCACCTGAACATCTGCCACAAACAAAAACTAACTTGCTAGTTAACCTGCCTTTGATGTTGCTGCACCTCTTATGTGTCCATAGCTTGCACCGGGTACATCTTATAGAGTTACTACCTACTCCTTTTCTACATACTGAGCAGGGCCATCTACCTGAAGGGGTTTGTGTTTTATCTACCTTCCTACTTATTAGGATTTTGGTTTTAGC
>NW_028315321.1:195000-197500 GCF_046866305.1 Octopus bimaculoides | reverse complement strand
AGGGCAGAAACCATCTGCCAAAAGGAAAGGATTACGCACCACCTACCCCAAAACGGAGGTACGCAGATGTAGTGCGTGCCAGAGACCAGACCTATCAACAACATGTTGAAAGGGCAGCGGCTGAACAACAATCTTTTTTGTGCATGGTGCAAAAGATGGTACAGCAGCTGACCTGGCTACAATCGCACAGATGGGACTATCCCCAATACATAAGACCACCACAGCAAATAGACCCAAGATGGGCACCACTGGCAGCAACACACACATCACATCCATACTCTTACTGAACATCAGAGGACTGTTATCACTTAGTAACAGGACAAAAATCCCTTTCTTGAGAGACCTTGTTGCTTGCAATCAAGCCTTATGCATAGCACTTATGGAAACCCACCAGAAACCAGATATAGGAAATGCAGAAATACACATACCACAGTATGTTGTATTTTGGACTGACAGAAAAGAAAGGAGTCATGGTGGAGTTGCTATGTACATCCGCGAAGACCTCACACCCCAGGTCCTTTTATCACACTCAAATTCAGTATGTGACACACTAATTATACATATAAGACAACTCAATGTAGTTATATGTGCTACATATCGCCCTCCAGATGCTCCAAATCATGTAGGCAAGTTTGAAGACTGCCTTACAAAAATAGAAGAAGTTCTAGACACATTAGAACAACACATAAGTGTACTCCTTATGAGAGACTTCAATCTGCCCAATGTCAGATGGCCCGAGGGCCTTTCTCTCCCAGGAATGACGCGATACGAACAAGGGCAGGTGAATTCCCTCCTGAACCTTGCCAACACTTTGTACATGGAACAAGTGGTACTCCAGCCAACCAGGGCAGGTAACATACTGGATCTCTGCTTCACAAATAATATGGATCTCATCCATAATGTGAAAGTGACACCGACGCTACTCTTGGATCACAACATGGTAGAGCTGACCATGTACGGACCAAAGGAAGCCATGGACATGCAGCCTACAAGAAACTCTCAGAATCTTTCCAGTTTGAACTTCAATAAGGCAAACTGGAAACAGATTGAGAAAGAGATCCTCAAACAAAACTGGCCTAAATGTCTCTCCTCACCGGACATCGACATGAAACTTAAACAATTCATGTCTGTAATGCAAGCCATATGCTACAAATGTGTCCCAGAGAGAAAGGCCACTGTACACAAGAACAAAATCCCCAGGGAGAGGAAAATTCTTATGAGACGGCATACAAAAGTTTCAAATCGCCTAAACAAACAAATTGAAAGCAGTGAAAAGTCCCGCCTGAAAATACAACTGCTGGAGATTGAAAAAAATCTGCAACTCTCCCACGGAAAAGAAAGAGCAGACAAAGAAGCCTGGGCTATAGACAATATAAAATCTAACCCCAGAGCTTTCTACAAGTTTGCCAAAGAAACAGCTTCAGTGCACTGCAGGATAAGGCCACTCCTTGAAATGCCTTACTTAGGGTTCCAGTTGTGTTTTAGTCAAAAACATTTTTAACTTCTTGCAGAGTTCGAGCCCAAGGCAACATAATATCTCCTCCACTATTTAAGTATTACGTGTCAAAAGTGAAACAAAAACACCCATGTCAAATACTTTCACTTTAAAAATGAAACTACTCCACTAACTGAAACAATCACATTTCGATACTGTAATGAGAGATACTTTCACAGAGAGAGAAAGAGAGAAAGAGAGAGAGAAAGAGAGAGAGACAGAAAGAGAGAGAGAGAGATGTATATGTATACATATACATGTATATGTACACCATTTCGATACTGTAATGACATACTTTCAGAGAGAGAGAGAGAGAAAGAGAGAAAGAGAGAGAGAGAAAGAGAGAAAGAGAGAGAGAGAAAGAGAGAAAGAGAAAGAGAGAGAGAGAGAGAGAGAGAGAGAGAGAGAGAGATGTATATGTATACATATAGATGTATATGTACACATATATGTATAGATATAGAGAGAGAAAGAGAGAGAGCGAGAGAGAGAGGTGTATATGTATACATATAGATGTATATGTACACGTATATGTATAGATATATATATATACATAGACCTATATGCATACATGTATATGTATACATATGTGTAGATGTATATATATATATATATATATATATATAGATGTATATGTAATATGTACATATATACATATATACATGCATACAGATATCTATACATATATACACCCATCACACACACATACACATGCACACAAACACACACATTAGTCATTTGTTTTCTTATCCAAAACTACGTCAAAAGTACTGAATGGATCTTTATGAAATTTGGAAATTATATTCTTTGCTTAACGGCCATAACTCCCATGCAAATTCATATATTTTTGATGTTGATGAAATTTTAACCCCAACATAACAGATGAGCATTATTTGTAATTCAACGGTACAACAGTGTAAGACTACCCTTTCAGATATACTTACATTGTGATTTCTGCAATGTGGTGCATAAATTGTCAAGTAAATGAGACGCATCTTTGCCTCC
>NW_028315321.1:187500-190000 GCF_046866305.1 Octopus bimaculoides | reverse complement strand
AACACACTATATGGATGTTCAGTCAGCTAGAAATAGCAATCAAATCTCCTCCAAATTGTGCGTTTCTTTTCTGAAACGGATGTAATGTACAGCAAACAAGGCAACAAGAATTAACGTTGAATTAGGTTTTTACATATTTCTTTATTCAAAATAATTTTTCATATAAAATATATTGATTTGGCATATAAGATATATATAGAAATATATATTTATATTTATATATATATATATATATATATATATATATAATGTATAGTATATTTGTATATATATGTAAATATATACTATATACATATATATATTCTTTTCTTTTATTCTCTTACTAGTTTCGGTCATGTGACTGCGGCCATGCTGGAGTACTGTCTCTTATGCGAAGAAATCAACCCCAGAGCTTATTCTTTGTAAGCCTAGTACTTATTCTATCGGCCTTTTTTGCCGAACCGCTAAGTTACAGGGATGTAAGCACACCAACATCAGTTGTCAAGCGATGGTGGGGAGACAAACACAGACAGACAAATATATGTACACACACACACACACACACACACACACACACACACACACACACACATATATATATATATATATATATATATATATATATATATATATATATATATATACAACAGGCTTCTTTCAGTTTCCATCTACAAAATCCACTCACAAGGCTTTCGTCGGTCTGAGGCTATAGTGGAAGACACTTGCCGAAGGTGCCACACAGTGGGACTGAACCCAGAACCATGTGGTTGGTAAGCAAGCTACTTACTGCACATGTATACCACACTCACACACACACATTCTTTTATTTATAGGTAAATATAATTTATCTTTTGCCCTCGGCTGTCCTGGGGCACCACTCTGAAGGGTTTTAGTTGACTAAATCGACTCCCTATACTTTTTGTTGTTGTTTTACGTTTGATATTTATTCTATCAATCTCTTTTGTTGAACTGCAATGGAGATCAGCACAGACGATCTTTTTGCAACGAAAGTTGAAGCTTGACTCAAAGTAAAAACCTTCAACTGCTTCTAACTTTTTTATTATTAATTTTTACAAGAAAATTAAAAGCAATGTTCGTCCTCAGCCTGCGAAAGTACATTGGAATGACCTTTTCTCTGAAAGAAACTTCCAGCCGTTGGCATAAAATTTCAGAACATCCGGAGCTCTGAGCTTCACATCTGTTGCAAGCAATATTAACGGCGTTTACACGGGCCATTACAAAGAAATACGACAGAAAGCTTCAAATATACTTTATTGCTGGAACAATAAACTGGTAATTCAACAAACGACAACAAGAATTAACGGAAGACATCGTAGCAACATGGAATAACGTAGGGTTTTCTTTCTTTTGTAAGAAGACCAAGAGAAAAAGATGTTTTATATGACACATTCTACCAGTGTTCCAAGTTTCAAAATGTTTCGTTAATGAAAAATGTGGCCCCCGTTTTAAAAAAGATCCAGGAGAATTATAATTGCATTATTTAGTTTCTATATAATATATACATACAAACATTACTAGATTCATAAAATATACACACAATGGAGTGGTGGTAGAGGTGAGCGCAGATGAGTTGGGTGAGGAAGACAGTCTGAAGTCTCCTGTCTTGGGTTCAAACCTGGGAAGGAGGTGAGAGTCTTTTTTACTTTTTTTTTCGTTTGTACAAAAATATTAAAAAATAAAAAGACTCTCGCCTCCTTCCCAGGTTTGAACCCAGGACAGAAGACTTCGGAATGTACTCCTAACCTCTACCTCCACTCCATCATGTTCCCTCAATCATTACTCTCTTAAATTATCTACTTAAACATATAATTTCGGCCAATAAAAAAAAAACAGATTTTCCCAGCATGCATTGCTAGATTTAAATATTATAGATTTAAGTATCTCATTTTTGACAGCAATTATTGTGTGAGACCTGGTGGACAGGTAGTAAAGGTGGTTTGCCCCCCCCCCCCCCACCATCACTTGACAACGGATGTTGATGTGTTGAGGTCCCTGTAACTTAGCAACTATCTATCTATCTGTCTATCTGTCTGTCTGTCTGTCTGGTTGCAGCAGAGGCAGTTGACGGTGAAGCTGTAGTGGTGGTGGTGGCGGTGGTGATGGTGTTGGCGACGGTGGTGGCGGTGGTGTTGGCGACGGTCGTGGTGGTGGTGGTGGTGGTGGTGGTGGTGGCGGTGGCGTTTCTCTTCTTTCAGGTCAAAACTTTTGGCGATGATGTCGCTGTTGTTGCCGGTGGCAACGGTGTTGGCGTTCTCTGCTCACACCTGCACCTGTTCGCGTCACACTTCTTCTCCTCCCCCTTCCCCTTCTTACCTCTTTCGTGAAGCCGTGGTGAGGGGAGGGTAAAGAAATGAACCTCGCCAAGAGAGAGTTGCTATGGAGACGGGTTTTCGTTCTGAAATCGTCTGCAAAATTGACTTCGAAGACGCCCGAGTCTGAAAGACGACAAAAAAAATGGCGAAGAAAAGCCGTAAATAATATTAGATAATATCGGCAAATT
>NW_028315321.1:180000-185000 GCF_046866305.1 Octopus bimaculoides | reverse complement strand
GAAAAATAAGGATGCATGAGAGTTGAGAGTTTTGTTAGGTTTAAAAAAAGGGTTAAAAGTTTGTGTTAAGCAGGAAATGTGGTGTCAAAACAGGAAGTGTGTGTAAGGGGAGACAAGTGTTTTTAGTTAGAGTTATGAGCTCTTTTTTTCAAAATTAACACTATATGAAACCTCACGTCAGAAATTTGGACACCTTTTCCACATCTTTTTAATGGATAACTGGAAAAGATATTTGGATGATTGTTTCATCATATGGAATGAACCCTATGAAAAACTTCTAGAATTCAAATCCATTCTTAATAACATACATCCCAACATTCAATTCACTATGGAATTCAGCAAACATCATCTCCCTTTTCTTGATCTCTTAATCATAAAAACACCTAATAACCAAATCACAACCGACATCTACCACAAACCTACAGACTCACAACAATACCTCCTTTTTAGCTCATGCCACCCAAAACACATCAAGATAAATATCCCCTTTAATTTAGCTAAAAGAATTTGCACCATTGTCTCTGACCCTACCACTCGAGAAATACGCTTACAAGATCTCAAAAAAACACTGTTACAACGCCAATATCCCTCCACACTCATAGATCTTGGAATAAAACGTGCCAAGGAACTTGACAAAAACACACTAAAAACCAACCAACATAATAACACACCCAACCCCAAAATACTTCCATACATCTCCACCCATAACCCCAATAACATCGAAGCATTCACCACAATTAAACAAAACCTCCCCTTACTCACCACAGACCCGAAAATGAACAATATCATTAATACACACAAAGTCCTTAAATGCAAAAGGCAACACAAATCTTTGAAAACATTATTAACCAATTCCAAACTACATACACCACTTCCACCCCCATCAGTTAAAAATGTGCACGCCCTAATTGTGGCACCTGCCCTTACCTACTTGAAGGCTCTGAATTTACCTTCAAACGAGGAACAAAGTTTAAAATTAAAACCAATTTCTCTTGTTCCTCGAGTAACCTCATTTATGTCCTTACTTGCGCAGGTTGCCAAAACTTCTATATCGGACAGACGAGCCTCCCATTACGTAGAAGAGTAGCTGTCCATAAGGAACAAATAAACCTCCCTCAATACCGCCAAATTCCACTCAGTGGCCACATAGACTCTTGCGCCAGAAACAAAAACCCTAAATTCATTATATTCCCTTTCTATCAATGTAAAGACAGAATCTCCACACAAGAAAGAATCAACAAGGAGAATCTTTTCATAGAGAAATTCCAACCATTTCTTAACACACACACCCCTCAGTGACCTTATTTCTCTATGAACAGACACAAACTTCCTGTTTTGAAAAAAAGAGCTCATAACTCTAACTAAAAACACTTGTCTCCCCTTACACACACTTCCTGTTTTGACACCACATTTCCTGCTTAACACAAACTTTTAACCCTTTTTTTAAACCTAACAAAACTCTCAACTCTCATGCGTCCTTATTTTTCCTACCAATTTATACATGAACTACTATTGAACTACAAAAGCTCAAAGACAATATAATGTATGGGTATATTTATTTTTTTTATATATTATTGTTTTATATATTATTTTCTTCATTTTGTACTTTTTTGTACTTCTTTGTAAAAAAACATTTTCATTCTCCTTCTTGATAATTTGCTTCATCGCAATGAAAACCGGTTAGAAAAAATCTTCATTAAATTATGCTCCCAGTTCAGCATTCTGGCTTTTTTACATTTTCCTATATATTTATATATATGGATATATATATATATATATATATATATATATATATATGGATATATATATATGGATATGTATATATATATATATATATATATATATATATATATATATATATATATATATATATATATATATATATATATATATGGATAGATATATATATTTATGGATATGTATATATATATATATATATATATATATATATATATATGGATATATATATATGGATATGTATATATATATATATATATATATATATATATATATATGGATATATATATGGATATGTATATATATATATATATATACATATATATATATATATATATATATATATATATATATATATATATATATATATATATATATATATATATATATATACATATCCATATATATATATATATATGTATATATATATGGCTGTACAGCCTTTTTGCTTGTTTGTTTATTTACCATTTCGTTTTCCAGTCTTGTTTTCCGTACGCCACTACCCTCCACGAAAATAGTTTAATTTGTGTTCGTGGGAAGAACCATTTCAACGATGCGTACTGCCTTAATTCTTCGAAACACCTGTGTTTTAATGGTGGCAGCTGATGAAGGAGATGTTTCTATGTGGCTTGTTTGTTTGTTGTACCATGTTTATCATTTTGTCCATGTTCTTTTGCCACGTCAGATGAAGGTATGTACATACATGTATATATATATGCATATACTCATATATTGTTTATATATATATGGATATCTATCTATATATATATATATATATATATGGATATCTATATATATATATATGGATATCTGGATCTTTTTTAAAACGGGGCCACATTTTTCATTAACGAAACACTTTGAAACTTGGAGCACTGGTAGAATGTGTCATATAAAACATCTTTTTCTCTTAGTCTTCTTAAAAAAAAAAGAAATCCATAAATTATTCCATGTTAAAGTTGTCGTATTTCTGTAATTTCAACCAATCACTGACGTCCATTCAGCCGATATACATTAAGCGCCGACTACATAAACAAACGATTCTGAAACAATTAACCCTAACCCTAACCCTAACTCTAACCCTAACCCTAACCCTAGGGTTAGGGTTAGGGTTAGGGTTAAAGCAAATTTAAAGTGAAAAAAGCAAATAAAACGAAGAATCATTTGTTTATGTAGTCGGCACTTAATGTATATCGGCTGAATGGACGTCAGTGATTGGTTGAAATTATCGAAATAAGACAATTTTTTACATGAAATAAATTCGAATACAAAAATATTTTTCTGTTCTATAACACAAAATAGATAAGTATACGAAGTTTGAAAGTCTTTCGGTACCAAAAACACTATGTAAAACATTAATGAAAAATGTGGCCCCCGTTTTAAAAAAGATCCGGATATCTATATATCTATATATATATATATATCTATATATATATATATATATATATATCTCATTCCAGGGTGAAAAACTAGAGGTAGTTGATAGCTTCCGCTATCTCGGCAACCAAGTTAGTAGTGGGGGTTGGTGCGCTGAAAGTGTAGCTGCTAGAATAAGAATAGCCTGGGCAAAGTTTAGAGAGCTCTTACCCCTGCTGGCGACAAAGGGACTCTCACTCAGAGTAAAAGGCAGACTGTATGACGCATGCGTACGAACAGCCATGCTACATGGCAGTGAAACATGGGCTGTAACTGCTGAGGACATACGTAAGCTCGCAAGGAATGAAGCCAGTATGCTCCGTTGGATGTGTAATGTCAATGTGAATACCCGTCAGAGTGTAAGTATCTTGAGAGAAAAGCTGAACATTAGAAGCATCAGTTGTGGTGTGCAAGAGAGTCGATTGCGCTGGTATGGACATGTGGTGAGAATGGATGAGGATAGCTGCGTGAAAAAGTGCCACACCCTAACAGTTGAGGGAACCCGTGGAAGAGGTAGGCCCAGGAAGACCTGGGCTGAGGTGGTGAGGCAAGACCTTCGTACATTGGGCCTCACCGAGGCGATGACTACTGACCGAGACCTTTGGAAATGTGCTGTGCGTGAGAAGACCCGGCAAGCCAAGCAAGATCGTTGCCAGTGCCCCTGGACTGGCTCTTGTGCGGGTGGCACATGAGATGCACCATTTTGAGCGTGGCCGTTGCCAGTACCGCCTGACTGGCTCCCATAGGATTTTCGAGTGAGATCGTTGCCAGTGCCCCTGGACTGGCTTGTGCGGGTGCCACATAAAAGACACCATTTCGAGCGTGGCCGTTTTCGTGTGGGTGACACGTAAAAGCACCCACTACACTCTCTGAGTGGTTGGCGTTAGGAAGGGCATCCAGCTGTAGAAACTCTGCCAAATTAGATTGGAGCCTGGTGTTGCCATCCGATTTCACCAGTCCTCAGTCAAATCGTCCAACCCATGCTAGCATGGAAAGCGAACGTTAAACGATGATGATGATGAAATATGATTGTGGCACGTAAAATACACCATTTTGAGCGTGGTCGTTGCCAGTACCACCTGATTGGCCTTCATGCCGGTGGCACGTAAAAGCACCCACTACACTCTCGGAGTGGTTGGCATTAGGAAGGGCATCCAGCTGTAGAAAATCTGCCAAATCAGATTGAAGTCTGGTGTAGCCATCTGGTTCCACAGTCAAATCATCCAACCCATGCTAGCATGGAAAGCGGACGTTAAGCGATGATGATGATGATGATGATATATATATATATAATAGAAGAATAATTGTGTAGAATATACATGTATATTTTGCTTGGTAGAGGCTGGGGGTCATCTCAGGTTAGTGGTCTCAGAGAGGTCATCATGCATAGAGCCAACCGGGTCCACTGATGCCTTCCATCCCTGACAACCGTGTACTAGCACCAACTAATGCAGGGTTTGCAATGGGACCCCTTCCAGCCTGTAGCAGTTGTGTCAAGTGAGAGCAAGGACCTGGTAGACTCCCTGCCAGGAAGAAGAAGACGGTGTGTCGGTGTCTGTTTATATCTACACATATTTGTATGTGTGTGTGTGTGTGTGTGTACATATCTATGTGTTGTATCTCTGTATTCATAATAATATCATTGTTGCTGTTCCATTGCTAGGTGAGGGCCACCGAGCTGTGTGTTCTGTACGAGAAGGAGAAACTCCACTCCTACCAACCTCCACGGTCTTGGAGTGAAGCAGCCATTGTGGAGAATAACGTGAGAGGTAGGTATAGGGTCTGATCCAGTCAGATATTTCATCAAAGACGTTCCAGCTGTGACCATCCCATCTTTTATTCAGGCATAG
>NW_028315321.1:162500-177500 GCF_046866305.1 Octopus bimaculoides | reverse complement strand
AAAAATAAAGACTGTGTATAAATGGATCCTCATTTGCTGCCATTTGGTGAATTGTTTCCAGCTTTAATAAAATAATATATATACATATATATACAGAGTGTCCTGATATTAAAGCAACCAAAGTTTCGGTATTTAATAACTAGCAATGAATGTGATAAGATATTAAAATGATACGACATTATAAAAACTTTGTTTGTCTTCTTTTTGTTTCAGCCAAAATAAATTCAGATTTATGACTTAAATAATGACTATAGACCAAAATACAATCGTAACCCTCAACAAAGGAGGCGAAAGTAATAAAGCTATATCAAAAATCCTTAATAGTAACCAAAAATCAGCCTCGAAAATTGTAAAGAAATTTCTAGAGACTGCTTCCAATGCAGATCGACCTGGACATGGCCAAAGAAGTGTGAAGACTCCCTCAGCTATGACCCTTTATTTTTTCCAAGATCTCTAATTGGTGGATGGGAGGAAGATATCTCCCAAACAGGAGGCCTAACAGGAATGCATACAACAGATCAATCCTCTCTTAAAAGGATCCCAAATGTCAGGTGATGATTTTAGAATAGGGTGGATGAGGATTAAGTCTATCACCCAAGATATTTCAAGCTATATTATGTGGTTTACTCTTGAAATCATTGAGCTGTGACCATGCTGCGGTTTTGCTTTGGTGGGTTTAATCAATCATATAAACCCCAACACTTACTTTTAAGTCTGTCATACATTCCTAATCTAAATATTTGTGGAACAGCAAGGTTAGGAAACCTACTGAAGATTTTAATTAATCAGTAAGTACTGAGGAAATTACAGCATCTTTCAATGATGGAAAGTATTTGAGTGTGTATGTATCATCATCATCATCATCATTTAACGTCCGCTTTCCATGCTAGCATGGGTTGGACGATTTGACTGAGGACTGGTGAAACCGGATGGCAACACCAGGCTCCAATCTAATTTGGCAGAGTTTCTACAGCTGGATGACCTTCCTAACGCCAACCACTCAGAAAGTGTAGTGGGTGCTTTTACGGAGGACAGAAGAACATGTCTGGCGCCCAAAGAACGTGCCCGGAGCAGCAACTACATGCCTCGAGCCGTATGTACGTGAATGGGGCCGTAAGTACGTGCGTGGGGCCGTAATTATGTGCCTAAGGCCGCAAGAACGTGCCCAGCAATGCAAGAACGTGCCTTGCGTTGCAAGACATTCCTAGAGCCACAAGAACGCGCCTGGGGCCGCATGAGGGTACCTGGCGCCGCAAGAACGTGTTCGGGGCAGTAACTACGTGCCTAGGGCCGCTAGTAATTGCCTGGGGCTATATGCAGGTTCTTTGGGCCGTAATTACGAGCCCGGAACCGTAAGTATGTACCTGGGGTCGCAAATATGTGCCCGGGGCTGTAAGTATGTGCTCAGGGCCGTAAGTACGTGCCCAGCGCCGCAAGAACGTGCCTGGCGCCGCAAGAACGTGCCTAGGGGCACAAGAACATGTCTAGGGCTGCTGCCAGAAGCTGCTTAGAGACGCAAGAACGTGATCGGGGCAGTCACTACCTGGGGCCGCAAGTAAGTTACTGGGGCCGTCTGTACGTGCCTGGGGCCGTAAGTACGAATCCGGGGCTGTAAGTACGTGTCCGGCACCGCAAGAACGTGCCCGAAGCCGCAAGACCGTGCCCGGCGTAGCAAGAACGTTCTTGCGGCTCTATGCACGCTCTTGTGGTGCCAGACACGTTCTTGCGACGCCAGGTACGTTCTTGCGGGCCCCAGGCCCGTTCTTTCGGAACCAGGCACGTTCTTTTGGCGCAGGACAGACGTACGTACATACGGCCCCTGTCACTTACTTGCGGCCCCAGGTAGTTACTGCTGCGATCACGTTCTTGCATCCCCAGGCACGTTCTTGTTACCCTGTGCACGTTCTTGCGGTTCCAGGCACGTTTTAACGGCGCTGGGCATGTTCCATCGGCGCCGGGTACATATTAACGTTCCCGAGCGTGTTTCTGCCGCACCAGTCACGTACTTACGGATCCGGGCTCGTTCGTGCGGCCCCAAGCACGTACTTATGGCCCCAGGCACGTACATACGGCCCTAAGCACGTATTTGCGGAGCCAGGCACGGTCTTGCGGCCCTAGACACGTTCTTGCAGCCCTAGGCACGTTCGTGTCCGGCGCGGCAAAAACGTGCCCGGCGTCGCAAGAACGTACCTGGTGTTGCAAAACCGTGCCTGACCCCACATTGCCCGATGCCGCAAGAAAGTGCTCGGCGCCGCAAGAACGTGCCTGGCGACGCAAGGTCGTGCCCGATGCCGCAAGAACGTGCACCCTACTGGCTATGCAAGCAGGGTAATGTCTGTTCCCCCTGATCAGAAAGATAGTCCATTGCTGGGAAATCTATTTACAATTGAGTGGACTGCAGCAATATGAAATGAGGTGTTTTGCTGAAGAATACAATGTACTGCTCAGTATGGGAATTGAACCCACAATCTAGCCACTGTGAGTGCAACACCCTAACCGCTAGATCACACGCCTTCACACACACACATGTATACATATGCATATATATAGAAGTATATATGTATGCATATGCATGTATGGCAATCATTTTTATGTCTGTTTTCCATGCTAGCATGGGTTAGATGTATATATATTTGATGAATTTTATTTACGTCTGGATCCCATTCATGTCTTAACCCTTACCTATTGCTCAAATAAGGGATCTCTTATTCCAATGGTTTATTCATTAACAGGGGAAATGCTAACAATCTAATCGCTCATAGCTAAAAAAATTGTCCGAGACAGCAAAGGTAAACACATAAAGTATTGAGTAGAAGCTGAAATTAAGGCGAAGGTGTGAGAATGTTTTGGTTCTGTCTGGAGTCCGTCCGGACGGAAGCGCAGATGGCAGCATGCGCAATGGTGAGCGGAAGAGGTCAGAGGGCAACTGGATGTCATGTTTACAACGAAGAGAAGAAAACCTTCCCCTCCAGATTGTTGACAAGTAAGAAGAAAAGCTCATTTCTCCTTGTTTTTTTAATGTCAACCCTCCTGTTCCTTAATTTCCCCTTCATACCACAACACACACGCTTTTGTGAGAAGCAGAGGAATATTTATAATCCGTAAATAACTTATACTGAAAAAAAGAAGAACCAAAACAAAACAAGAATATATTCTGGCATTTTAAATGAAGATTTCCAAGAGTCTCTTCTTCACAGTTCATTTAATCTACCAAAACCTCGCCCTTGCCTCAGCTTCCTATCATCTTTTGATTTGTTTTATTTCTTTCATCATTTTTCAACGACGACTTCGGGTGTTTTCTGTACCCGAAATGGGAGAAGAAGAAGAAGAAGAAGAAAAAATCTAATGGATTGTGTTTGCTTGATTGTTTCTGTCTGTTTTTATGTATCTATGCGTTATAGATATAACGAAATCATGCCAGCAATGTCTCATTTTAAACTAGAAGAAGAAAAAAAGCCTTACAGATTTATTCTCACCTGCTTCAGGTGTGTATGTAAAATGCAGAAAACAGAATCGAAGTTTTATGCATCAGATGCGTCTATTTTTAACGCATCTGTTCGAGTTTAGTTGATACAACAGAGACAATGCTTTTATGAATTTCATAAAATGAGACACCCAACCGTTTAATTTCTTCTGACTCTCCTCCCATTTCGTTAAATCTCACTTGACGCAGAAATACCCGAAGTCATCCGGTTATATTTTGTTTGCAACATCCTGTACCCAGATATGCATCTATATATATATATATATACAGGTACGTGAAGGTATGTACATACATGTACATATATAAATGTAAAAATTTACATTTCCTTCTCCAAGCCTAGATTCGAAACCGAATCTAAGAATTAGCGGTCGCCCAAACACGACATTCAACAGGCGCGAAAAACAGGTTTTCTTTGTCCTGTCAAAAAGTGATCGATCATCTCCCTTTGACCTTCGACCTTAGAATGTCAGGCGAAATTCAACTGGTCAGCATCTGACCTATTTAGGTACAAACTCTGCTGCAGTATGTATGTCCTTCTAGCTGCCACGATTCTTATAAATAGAGTGGTCAGCAAGACGTCAGGACACACAGGGACAGACAGACAGGGAGACTGCTACTATGAGACCTCTGCTAATGTGAGACAGAGATTTTCCTCCGGCCAAGCAAGATGAGAGAACGAACACACACGAACATATCCTGGTTCCATCATTTGTCTAGCAACTCGAAGCAAGTTGTTAAAATTGAATGTAGTGGCTATTAATATTTATTAACTCCAGCTAATAAAAATGTTATAATTGAATCAGTTACCACTTTGTCATTTCTCAGGCAAACACATGCCTATCGCACCGACACTCAACAAAAACACACTACATTCTGGTGACTCCACTACATTTTGGTGACCCCGTCAAAGAATTCCGGCCTTCCCTGGAACCAGCTTCTACGAAGAATAACAGCCTGCACATCATCTGTCAACAAACCAACTGTGAATTTCTGCGAACACCATGGCTCTTCCAGAACCGAATCCAGCGGTGAATCCATTACCTTCCGACACGACAATTCAAGCGGCGATTACGTGGAAAATTCCCCCATTCTGGACGCACGACCCTGCATTATGGTTTCACCACATAGAAGCCCAGTTTTCTTCTCACCGAACACTGAGCGATGCGTCTCGACTGTCGCATGTAATCGGTTCTCTTTCACCAGAGATCATGAACGTCGTCCGTAATCTCGTCATGGCTCCACACGGTTCTGTGTCGTACGACACCTTTAAAACGACACTTATTAACAGAACTTCCGAGTCCCAACGAAAGCGACTTCACCAACTTCTGACATCCGAAGAATTGGGCGACAGAACGCCTTCCCAGTTTCTAAGAAGAATGAAGCAGCTTCTTGGAGATGAGAGCCTCCCCGACAAAGTGTTCAAGCAGCTTTTTCTCCAGCGTCTACCCTCCAACACACAGGTGGTTCTCGCTTCCACACGAGAGTCCACATCCATTGAGGAACTGGCAGAGCTAGCGGACAAAATAGCTGAGGTACCACATAGGTTTTCCACGGTATCGACGGTGACGCCAGCCGCTCCCACTACCAATCCTTTCCTTGCGCCGACCAGTTCTTCCGAAATTGCGGACTTGCGTTCATTAATGACGCAGCAAGCCGCACAAATACAGACCCTCACAACCCAAATACAGGCCCTATCGCTTGGAAACCGGCGCCGAAGCAGCAGCCGACCGCATCGATATGGTAGACGATCCCGCAGTCCCAGTGCTACCCGCAACTCACCCGACACGTGCTGGTACCACCGAAAATTCGGTACACAGGCGCAGAAATGCACCATACCATGCTCATTCGCATCACCCAGTTCGGGAAACGGTACAGCCGGGAACTGAATGCGACGGACGTTCCTGGTTCGCACCCACAAAGTCGCCTGTTTTTCGTTTGCGATCGGGTAACAGGCACACGTTTCCTAGTTGACACCGGCGCGGAAGTCAGCGTAATCCCCGTGTCCAGCATTTCAGGAAAACGAACGGAGACACCAGTCTGTCTTCAGGCAGTCAATCACTCGCCAATCCAACAGTTAGGGAACAGTCCCTAACACTGAACTTGGGACTACGCCGCACATTCCAGTGGGTATTTGTCATCGCAAAACTGCCGACCCCTATCTTAGGAGCCGATTTCCTCCATCATTTCGGTCTCCTAGTAGACATACAAAACAGACGACTTGTCGACAGCACCACACAGCTTACTGTGCGCGGTATAGCCGCTCGTATGGCCACAGTCAGCCCAACCATATTGCTTTCAACAACGACTCGTCACAGTACCATCTTGAAACAGTACCCGGACGTCGCTCGACCAGTTTTCCACAACCAGCCGATCAAGCACGATATCACCCACCACATCAAGACCAGCGGTCCACCTGTTGCTGCACGACCCAGAAGGTTACCACCTGATCGCCTCAAAGCCGTCAAACGGGAATTCCAACACATGCTCGACCTTGGAATCATCCGCCCGTCCAGCAGCAACTGGTCCTCGCCGATACACTGCGTCCCCAAAAAATCATCGACCGACTGGCGAGTTTGCGGTGATTATCGGTCACTAAACAAAAGTACCGTCAGTGATGCTTACCCAGTCCCTTATCTGCAGGATTTTTCTAGCTCGCTGCATGGCGCTCGCATTTTTTCCAAAATCGACCTTGTGCGAGCGTACAACCAAATACCGGTTGAACCCGAGGACATCCCAAAAACAGCAGTCACGACACCTTTCGGAATGTTTGAATTCCTGCGTATGCCTTTCGGTTTACGCAACGCAGCACAGACATTCCAAAGGTTCATCGACATGGTCACCAGAGGTTTGCCTTTCGTCTATGCCTACATAGACGACATACTGGTGGCCAGTAACTCGGAAGAAGAGCATGACCAACATCTGCACTTGCTATTCGAACGTCTGCAAAAATTCGGAGTCGTCATCAATCCCAGCAAATGTGATTTCGGAGTTGCTTCCCTTCATTTTCTCGGGCACATCATCGATAAGGATGGTATTCGTCCCCTTCCTGATAAAGTACAGGCCATCGTGGAATTTTCGCCACCCACATCTCTCCGCAAATTAAGGGAGTTCCTCGGTCTAGTGAATTTTTATCGGAGATTTGTACCTCACCTTGCCGAGATAGCGCAACCGCTCACAGATTTGCTACGTCAGCGAACCTGCAAAAATACCGAAATTGCCCTGGATGAACATCAGCTCGCCTCTTTCGCCGCCCTAAAAAAAGCTTTATCCGACGCTAGTATGTTGGTGTATCCGAAACCAAATGCCTCGCTGTGTTTACTCGTCGATGCATCCGATTCCGGAATAGGAGGCGTCCTACAGCAGCTTGTTGATGGCATATGGCAACCGTTGTCTTTCTTTTCTAAGCGGTTAAAACCCGCCGAAACGAAATACAGTACCTTCAGTCGGGAATTATTGGCGGCATACCTGGCCGTTAAGCATTTCCGACACATGCTAGAGGGTACCAATTTTGCCATATACACCGATCACAAACCACTGGTATATGCATTCAACACCAAGCCTAATCGCCACTCGCCGAGAGAAATCCGCCACCTCGACTTCATATCACAATATACGACGGATATTCGCCACATCGAAGGGACGACTAACTTAGCAGCCGATGCACTGTCTCGAACGCAGATCAATGCCATCCACACCACGTCTACAATTGATCTGGCTAGTATAGCAGCTGAACAGGAGAATGACGAAGAACTTCTAAAGCTCCGGAATTCGCCATCTCTCAAATTTCAACATGTTCCGCTACCATCTTCCTCGGCCCATATTTGGTGTGATATCTCCACTGGTCACCAACGCCCTTATGTACCGCAAAAATATCGTCGTGAAGTTTTCTCTGCTCTGCATTCTCTGTCACACCCTGGTATTCGCTCCACTCAAAAGCTGATATCAACCCGTTTTGTGTGGACCAATATCAACAAGGACATCAGAGAATGGACCAAGTGCTGTGTCGCGTGCCAAAAAGCAAAAATCTACCGGCACATAAAATCACCAATCGGTTCATTTTCGCAACCCGACGCACGATTTCAGCACGTTCACATTGATATCGTAGGACCTCTGCCACCTTCGCAGAATTACACTCATCTACTCACCTGCGTGGACCGTTTTTCGCGATGGCCCGAAGCTTGGCCCTTATCCGATTCATCGGCAGAAACGGTCGCCAAAACGCTGATATCACAATGGGTTTCGCGTTTTGGCACACCCACAACAATCACCACAGACAGAGGACGTCAGTTCGATTCCCACCTTTTCGCCGAACTGACTCGTCTACTCGGGTGCAAACACACCCGCACTACTGCTTACCACCCTGCAGCAAATGGCATGGTTGAACGCTTCCACCGCCAACTCAAAGCAGCTATTAAAGCATCTGCAGACTCTTCCAACTGGCTGGAACATCTCCCCTTCATCCTCCTTGGTATTCGATCCACGGTTAAGGAGGAAGTTGGACACACTCCGGCATAACTAGTCTACGGCTCAACACTCACCTTACCTGGGCAGATGATTGAACCTGTTGCATCACAACACCTTCCTGACCCAGCACAATATGTGCACCGATTGCGGACATCCATGTCGCTTTTGTCACCTGCAGGCCCCAGACAACAGAACGTCGTTTCACATGTTCCCAAGTGTAATAATTAAATTGTATAACTCGTTATGTTATCTCTGCGAGTCAGTCCGAGGGAAACATAACAGAGTTTATTGGCGTCGCCGATAGGATACATGCTTACTTTACCGTAAAATTATTCATCGTAATAACAATGGCTGAAAAACAGACAGTAGAACTTATTAAATTGTTTAGGGAACAAATGGACAAGCAAATGCAACAACATCAGAGAGATATGGACGCTCTGTTAAAACTGTTTGGTGCTCGACAAGTTGAAGGCGATTCTAGTGGCTATTTTTCAGCTGCTTCAACAACAGTGTCGATTCCACCATTTCCTGCATTTGATTCAGCGACAGAACTATGGCCTGATTACTGGTCAAGATTCCGTACGTTTGTGGCTGCTAATGCTGTACCTGAAAAACGCATGGCACAAGTGTTCCTGACCAATCAGACTGCTACTGTTTACAAACAACTTGCTAATCTGGCTACCCAACAAAATCCGCCTAAAGATATCAACAACTTGATAATGGACGAAATCGTTGACTTCATGAAGGAACAGTTCGACCCTAAACTTTTCATTGTGAGAGAGCGTTTCAGGTTTTGGAGTGATATGCAGCGGAAGCCAGGCGAAACTCTCCAGGAGCTGGCAGCACGTATACGCCAGGATGCAGCTACCTGTGATTTTCCAGCGATCACCAACCCACAGGATGAAGCTCTGAGACAGAGATTCATATGTTCGGTTAACAATGAAGCGGTTCTGAAGGCGCTTTTTAAGATAAAAGACTCAGAACTAGATTTTGCCCGTGCTGTCCAGGTTGCCATTGAGACTGAAGACGCAGCAAAGGTTGCAAAAGAAACTGTATACGGTTCCAAAACCAAGCAGGTGTACAAGGTCCAGCAGAACAGGAATAAGAGTCCTCAAAAGAAACATCAGCAGTCTTATTCCACAAACCAGGAGAAATGCTACCGATGTGGAAAGGCCCACAAAGCAACAGACTGTCCTTTCAGGGAAACCAAATGTCATTTTTGTGATAAAAAGGGTCATTTGCAAGCGGTGTGTAGGAAAAAACAACATCAGCAACGCAATGGCCATTCACAAACTCCCGTGAAAAGAATCACAAAAGCTGAGCTAGTCAAGGCGATCCTAGGTGAAGTCTCCCGAGACACTCACAGTTTAATTGTGCCAGTAACAATCCAGAACAGACTGTTCACAATGGAATTGGACACTGCTACTACAGGCAATTTTGTTTCCTTGTCAGTCTGGAAACAACTTGGAAGACCAAAGCTGCAAGATGTCAAGCATCGCTATGAATCTGCCAGCAAGCACAACCTGCCTGTTCTAGGAACTTTCATGGGCCAAACCAAGGATCCAACAACTGGTAAGCAGGATCTTATACCTTACATAGTCACCAAGATCTCTGATCTTAATTTGCTGGGTCGGAATGCTATCCAGACTCTGGGAATTTCCGTAGACACTGCTCTAGGTTTGAAAAGCATAGACAGCCAAGCTAAGAGGGAAGGTGCAGAAGGGATGTATCCAAAGACCTCAAGCGAGCCCTATGTTTCCCTGCAGCAAGATTGTCACAACATGTGTGATGAATTTCCAGATCTTTTCAAGCAAGAATTGGGATGTCTCAAGAACTTTGAACTGGAAGTGAAGTTCAAATCGGACGCAATACCAGTCTTTCACAAGGCACGTCCGGTCCCATTTGCTCTTCGTGATGACCTGGCCAAAGGTTACGAAGAAGGCATCGCCAAGGGAATCTGGAAGCCTGTTCAATTCAATGAATACGGAACGCCAGTGGTACCGATTCGTAAAGCACACGCTTCAAGCAACCTGAAGCCCAAACTACGGATTTGTGGTGACTACTCTGTGGGAATTAATGACCAACTTGCTGATCACCGTCATCCAATGCCACTTCCTGCTGAACTGATGCAGAAACTCGGAGGTGGATTCGGATATACAAAGATAGACCTTGCTGATGCCTATAATCAGATCAAGCTGGCTCCAGAAAGTCAACGCAGACTCGCACTCAGCACTCACCGTGGAGTACTCCTGCAACAACGACTCCCTTTCGGAATTAAGTCAGCACCTGGTTACTTTCAGGAGATCATGGAAAACCTGACCCATGATCTACCTGGAGTGGCCGTCTTCCAGGATGACATGCTCGTCAGTGGGAAAGATGCAAACAGTCACTTAAACAACCTAAAGTGTCTGCTCACACGTCTAAGCGACAATGGACTCAGATGTCGCCGTGAAAAGTGCCAGTTTGCACTACCCAGTGTAGAATACCTTGGACACATTTTGTCGGCTGAAGGGATCACTAAGGGATCCAAAGTCGAAGCAGTCTTAAAGATGCCACGTCCAACGAACGAATCAAGCTTGAAATCTTTCCTAGGTTCAGTTCAGTTTTATGGAAAGTTTATCCCAAACCTAGCCAGTATAGCAGAGCCACTCTATTGCCTTACAAAAAAGTCAACTATTTGGAAGTGGGGAGATGAGGAACAGTCAGTTTTTGATCACTTGAAAAATGTACTTTCATCAAGTCAAGTTCTGATACACTTCGATCCAAACAAAACTTTGCGACTGGCTTGCGACGCATCAAACGTTGGTATTGGAGCAGTCCTGTTTCACCGCTATCCTGATGGAAGCGAGCGCCCAATATCCAATATGTCCAAGACTCTCACTTCTGCACAGCGTAACTACAGTCAAATTCAAAAGGAAGCCCTAGCTATCATATTTGGCTTGCAGAAGTTTTACCAATATTTGTACGGTCGTAAATTCGTACTCGTGACTGACCACAAGCCACTGACATCACTATTCAGTCCGAGGAAAGGGACGCCACTTCTCGCTGCTAACAGACTAGCACGATGGGCCCTATGGCTGAACCAGTTTGACTACACCATTGAATATCGGAAATCAGCAGATCATGGCAATGCTGATGCCCTCAGTCGCTTGCCATTCGGTGATGACAACGACTTTGACAGAAAGGAAAATGGTGAAGACATAGACATGGTGTGTGCCATCAAAGCTCTTAGTATTCAAGTCCAACCTGTGGATGCTAACGTCCTCCGTCAAGAGTCAGGGAAAGATCCAGTGATATCTACAGTGATGCGCTACGTCCGTGAAGGCTGGCCACCAAAGAACATGGAGATCAATGACGAATGTCATTGATATATATATGGCGGACATGACTTTTGTTTATTCATAACGAACATTGGGTGAGTGCGTTCTTTGTATGTAATTGAACAATAAATGTAATAATTAAATTGTATAACTCGTTATGTTATCTCTGCGAGTCAGTCCGAGGGAAACATAACACCAAGGACATCAACACTTGGACTCATGTTTTCGTCAGAAACGATGGCATACCATCGCAACTCCGGCCACCATATTCCGGGCCGTACAAAGTCATCAAACGAGAACCCAAGTATTTCGTCCTCGATATCGGAGGTAAACGAAATACCGTTTCGATTGATCGTTTGAAAAAAGGCTTCATCGAGGACGACTTACATTCAGTTCCCTCTGTTCCTCGAACAGACTCACCAACCCCAGCAAGCACTACAGATTCTGCACAACCCCGGCACACTAAATCGGGAAGAACTGTTCGATGGCCAGCAAGGTTTGTGCAAGTTTTTCGGGTAAGTCCCAATTCTCAACCTACCCATCTTCTACCCATACATCAAAACATAACTCATATGACTGCATCACCTACATTCAAACCTAAAGAATTCAACGAACAATTTGTATACATAAAAGAAAACATTGTTCCATATCAGCGAAAAACTTTCTGTTTGAACATTTTACTGAACATTTCACAAGCGAACTTTTTCGATGAACATTCTTTCATTTTTTGCATGTACATATGTTTTGTTTTCTTTTTAAACTGTTTTGCTTTCTTGTAAAAATATTTTGTTATCTGACGTTTACACACACTTGCAACAGTCACATTCTCACTCGTGCTACCATTTGATCTTTTGCGCCACTGAAATACAACCTGCCTCTATTTAGACCTCTAGTGGGTCGAGCAATCAATAGATGCACGTCTCTTTCAACGCGCCAACATGTTTCTGCCTGGGCACATATATGCATTGCCCACCATATAGCACACACCAACAGTGAATCCTTGCTTCATATTTTTTTTATGTCCCATGTTTTTGACATTCACTTGTCTGTTGCACCTTGTAAAATTTTTTTGTGCATACACAAAAAGATAACATTTCCAAAATCGTTCGATCTCCGGCCTTCTCACTAGAAGAGGGGTAGTGTAAAAATTTACATTTCCTTCTCCAAGCCTAGATTCGAAACCGAATCTAAGAATTAGCGGTCGCCCAAACACGACAATCAACAGGCGCGAAAAACAGGTTTTCTTTGTCCTGTCAAAAAGTGATCGATCATCTCCCTTTGACCTTCGACCTTAGAATGTCAGGCGAAGTTCAACTGGTCAGCATCTAACCTATTTAGGTACAAACTCTGCTGCAGTATGTATGTCCTTCTAGCTGCCACAATTCTTATAAATAGAGTGGTCAGCAAGACGTCAGGACACACAGGGACAGACAGACAGGGAGACTGCTATGAGACCTCTGCTAGTGTGAGACAGAGATTTTCCTCCGGCCAAGCAAGATGAGAGAACGAACACACACGAACATATCCTGGTTCCATCATTTGTCTAGCAACTCGAAGCAAGTTGTTAAAATTGAATGTAGTGGCTATTAATATTTATTAACTCCAGCTAATAAAAATGTTATAATTGAATCAGTTACCACTTTGTCATTTCTCAGGCAAACACATGCCTATCGCACCGACATATGTGGAGGTTTCTGTGTGTGGGGGTGTATGGGTGTATGCGGGTATGTGGGTATGTACACATGGGTATGCGCTTACGTATGTGCGCACGTGTTTGTAAATAGGTGTCTGCACGCTAGCAGACACATATGTAAACGCTCACTTTAATTACCTCCCCTCACCCACCCGAATGACTCCTTGACCACAACCTTTAGCATCACATCAGAGACACCCTCCCTTTATATTTCTATGTAAACTAGCGTTCTCATGCCTCTAAAGCCCGTGGAATAATATCGGTGACCCCGTCGTAACTCTATGTAAACAAACCTTCTGACGGTCACTGACCATGTAACACCTCAGCTGGTAAGTTACCCCTTCATTTCGCTTTTGTCTTGCTACTAAATGTTTTATTATGTTCTCCCTGGTGAGAAACAAGTTATAATTCCAGCTACCCTTTCTTTTTTTGTGAAATGGCCCTCATTTGCTTGGAACTTTCATCGACATGCGTTTTGCTCCATTTGTTGTTATTATGCATATACTTATATATTATTTGTATTTTATTGAAGGAATCCCCGTTCTTCCTATCAAGTTCACAGGTGCCCTTAACTCAGTCAGACCCATTAAACTTCACTTTTTCCCACCCCTTTTTCCGGGATAACACTTAACCCCTCCCCTTTTCATCTCCTAATTACGTGGTTACCCTGTTGTCCACTTCTACCTGACAACGACACGTCAACAGCTGATTTTAAAGGAAGGAGATAATTTGACTTCACTAACTATTTCAAAAGAGGTGCGCATTGCCTAATTACTAAACACTCAAATGGTTCAGTGTTTTTAATTCTGGTGACTTTCGCTTATTGGCGCCTCAGAGATGTTCTTGATCTGCGCGGGATTTGGCTGCTATTTCTCGCTGTGGAAGACAGGTGTCTATGATCTGTGCGTGATTTGGCAGCTGTTTCTAGCTATGTAGATGTCTCCAACGACTAGAACTCTAGAGCCTCAAGAGATTACTTTACTTGCTGTTAGTTTCAACAACAACCACTGGCTTCCAGTCCGGCTATTTGCAGAGACTGAATTAGTGGTTAACAGTAATCCATGTGTCCTGTTTCTATTACTCCTTCCTTTACCATTTGTAGTCACCATGTTTCTTATAGAAAACCTTTGAAAGACCACCCATACTACCTTTACACAGAAACTTAAGTCAGATCAATATTTCTAATACACAGTTTGTCAACATCAGTTGCTGAGATGTCCAGAAGAAAATGAAACAAAGTGTTTCGGCCAGAAGCAACTCAAGTGGAGGTCTCCGATGAAATTTCCCAGCTCGTTCAGGTATGGTAGTATGTTATTGCAATTTGCAATTCGTTTTCTTTCTGAATGTCAAGTTTTATTGACTTCTCTTTCTTTACTAACATTGAAAATGCTTTGATATGGTATTTTACTCACTTATTTAAAAAAAAAAAAAACATCCAAAGCTTTATTATTTTTTGTTGTTGTTGTTTCATTTCCACACAGCAGAAATGTTAGAAGGTAAGTTTCTATTTAAAAACCTGATATATATATATATAAAAAAAAAAAAAGTCTCACATTTTATGAATCTTTATAACTGATTGTGAATATTGGTGTGGTTGTACCCCCGCCCCCTCTGTTAAACTTTAAATCACTGTGAAATAGGAAGTTAGTATTGTAGAACAAAGATCAGTTTGATCAGATATGTTGGTATCAAAATGGTGTAGAGTTTCTTTTTCTTTTCTTTTTTTCTTTTGTTGGTTTGTAATATTTTAAGCCACTTCACTGAATTTCCTTTGCAGATTCATAGCTTGTTGAGAGCCTCCGAGAAATGTGCTGTTGGTCAGACCAAACTCAAACGAGTGCTCATCTCCATAGCCGGTGTGTCCACACTTGTTCTCAAAGGAAATTCCGAGTTGACTGCAGAGACCTGCAATGGCTGCTAATATTTTTAGAGATTCAGGACGATTTTGTCTCTTGATATTTGTGTTATTTTTTGAGTCCTGTATCTATTTTGTCCTTGTCTGCATGAGTGGCTCTGTGGTTAAGAAGTTTGCTTCGCAA
>NW_028315321.1:0-2500 GCF_046866305.1 Octopus bimaculoides | reverse complement strand
ATGTTTAAATATGATTACATTCTATATATTTAGTTTCTACAACATTCAAGTATGATAATTTAGTGTCTACAATGTTTAAATATGATTACATTCTATATATTTAGTTTGTACAACATTCAAGTATGATAATTTAGTGTCTACAATGTTTAAATATGATTACATTCTATATATTTAGTTTGTACAACATTCAAGTATGATAATTTAGTGTCTACAATGTTTAAATATGATTACATTCTATATATTTAGTTTGTACAACATTCAAGTATGATAATTTAGTGTCTACAATGTTTAAATATGATTACATTCTATATATTTAGTTTCTACAACATTCAAGTATGATAATTTAGTGTCTACAATGTTTAAATATGATTACATTCTATATATTTAGTTTCTACAACATTCAAGTATGATAATTTAGTGTCTACAATGTTTAAATATGATTACATTCTATATATTTAGTTTCTACAACATTCAAGTATGATAATTTAGTGTCTACAATGTTTAAATATGATTACATTCTATATATTTAGTTTGTACAACATTCAAGTATGATAATTTAGTGTCTACAATGTTTAAATATGATTACATTCTATATATTTAGTTTCTACAACATTCAAGTATGATAATTTAGTGTCTACAATGTTTAAATATGATTACATTCTATATATTTAGTTTCTACAACATTCAAGTATGATAATTTAGTGTCTACAATGTTTAAATATGATTACATTCTATATATTTAGTTTCTACAACATTCAAGTATGATAATTTAGTGTCTACAATGTTTAAATATGATTACATTCTATATATTTAGTTTCTACAACATTCAAGTATGATAATTTAGTGTCTACAATGTTTAAATATGATTACATTCTATATATTTAGTTTCTACAACATTCAAGTATGATAATTTAGTGTCTACAATGTTTAAATATGATTACATTCTATATATTTAGTTTCTACAACATTCAAGTATGATAATTTAGTGTCTACAATGTTTAAATATGATTACATTCTATATATTTAGTTTGTACAACATTCAAGTATGATAATTTAGTGTCTACAATGTTTAAATATGATTACATTCTATATATTTAGTTTCTACAACATTCAAGTATGATAATTTAGTGTCTACAATGTTTAAATATGATTACATTCTATATATTTAGTTTCTACAACATTCAAGTATGATAATTTAGTGTCTACAATGTTTAAATATGATTACATTCTATATATTTAGTTTGTACAACATTCAAGTATGATAATTTAGTGTCTACAATGTTTAAATATGATTACATTCTATATATTTAGTTTGTACAACATTCAAGTATGATAATTTAGTGTCTACAATGTTTAAATATGATTACATTCTATATATTTAGTTGTACAACATTCAAGTATGATAATTTAGTGTCTACAATGTTTAAATATGATTACATTCTATATATTTAGTTTCTACAACATTCAAGTATGATAATTTAGTGTCTACAATGTTTAAATATGATTACATTCTATATATTTAGTTTCTACAACATTCAAGTATGATAATTTAGTGTCTACAATGTTTAAATATGATTACATTCTATATATTTAGTTTCTACAACATTCAAGTATGATAATTTAGTGTCTACAATGTTTAAATATGATTACATTCTATATATTTAGTTTCTACAACATTCAAGTATGATAATTTAGTGTCTACAATGTTTAAATATGATTACATTCTATATATTTAGTTTCTACAACATTCAAGTATGATAATTTAGTGTCTACAATGTTTAAATATGATTACATTCTATATATTTAGTTTCTACAACATTCAAGTATGATAATTTAGTGTCTACAATGTTTAAATATGATTACATTCTATATATTTAGTTTCTACAACATTCAAGTATGATAATTTAGTGTCTACAATGTTTAAATATGATTACATTCTATATATTTAGTTTCTACAACATTCAAGTATGATAATTTAGTGTCTACAATGTTTAAATATGATTACATTCTATATATTTAGTTTCTACAACATTCAAGTATGATAATTTAGTGTCTACAATGTTTAAATATGATTACATTCTATATATTTAGTTTCTACAACATTCAAGTATGATAATTTAGTGTCTACAATGTTTAAATATGATTACATTCTATATATTTAGTTTGTACAACATTCAAGTATGATAATTTAGTGTCTACAATGTTTAAATATGATTACATTCTATATATTTAGTTTCTACAACATTCAAGTATGATAATTTAGTGTCTACAATGTTTAAATATGATTACATTCTATATATTTAGTTTCTACAACATTCAAGTATGATAATTTAGTGTCTACAATGTTTAAATATGATTACATTCTATATATTTAGTTTGCTACAACATTCAAGTATGATAATTTAGTGTCTACAATGTTTAAATATGATTACATTCTATATATTTAGTTTCTACAACATTCAAGTATGATAATTTAGTGTCTACAATGTTTAAATATGAT
>NW_028315319.1:205000-215000 GCF_046866305.1 Octopus bimaculoides | reverse complement strand
TGGACCCTAAGTAAGGCATGCGTAAAATTTGAATGAAATTGGTTGGGTAGTTCTCAAGTTTTAGTGATGCACACATACAGGCACATAGACACACAGACAGACACACATTCTCAGTTTTATATATATAGAAAAACATACATGTGCGTATGAATGTGTGTGTTTAAAATCTGTGTGGTATGTGTGTGGCTAATTAATACATCTGAATTGCATACTAATGAGATAGAAATTCTCTCATTTACTGTGGATCAAAGAGAAGCAATTAACTGGTGAATCGTGTATGTATATATATATATATATATGTGTGTGTGTGTGTGTGTGTGTGTGTGTGTGTATATATATATGTATGTATATGTATGTGTGTGTGTGTGTATGTATATGTATATATATAGGTGCAGACATGGCTGTGTGGTAAGAATTTCACTTCCCAACCACATGGCTCCCAGATCAGTCCTACTGTGTGGTACTTTATGCAAGTATTATAGCCTTGAGTCAACCAAAGCCTTATGAGTGGATTTGGTAGATGGAAACTGAAAGAAGCCTCTTGTGTATCTGTGTGTGTGTGTGTGTGTGTGTGTGTGTGTGTTTGTCCTCTACCACTTCTTGACAACTAATGTCGGTGTGTTTATGTGTATTCATTTGAATAAAAGTCTTCAAGGCAGTGCCCCCACATGGCCACAATCTAATGACTGAAACAAGTAAAAGATAAAAGATAAATGATATAATTGAATTCTTTAATTAGAAAATTACTATTTTTAAATCTCACAATGTGAGATATTCAGCAACAGTACTTAGTAGTAAAGATTGTTTGCCAACATAACATGGCAGTTGGGACTAATGTTGCTGTAATTTAGTCCCAGGAGACATTGTCTCTAGTTGTCTATATGACACGATCTGTATCCTTATATTTTTGAACAAGGGAATCTAGCACCCCCACTCAGCTCAAAACAATATCTGTGTATCACGATTTCTGGGTTATTTCTCTTCATCAGCACTGAATAATTGTTTGGTTGTGCTGATAAATAGAAACAACCCAGAAAGCACGATACACAGATATTGTTTTGAGCTGAACGAGGATGCTAGATTCCCTTGTTCAAAAATATAAGGATACAGATTGTGTTGTATAGCCAGCTGGAGACGATGAATGTCTCCTGGGGCTAAATTACAGCAACATTCATCCTAAACCAGGACTACCATGTTATGCTGGCAAACAATCTTGAATTCTTCAAATAGTAAGAATTTTTTTTTGGTGTTATTCTATAGCAACATCAACTATGGAAGGAAATTAGTGAAATAACTGAAATTGTTAATGTAAAGGAAACATTATGAATGGAAATAGAAAAAAGAAAATTTATAGAATGTGGATTTTTCACAGGACTTACCAGTCAGTTATAAAAAATGCTAATTTTATGCGTTAAAATTAATGCATAATTCAAGAAATGGTTTACATGTTGATATTAGATATGCATAATTTTCTTGCACCTTTCAACCTTAATTTATAAGTGCCATGAATTCAGTTCCATAATGCATTAAATAACACATCATGAAAACCAAAATATTTATATGCACATATGTATGTGTGCATGTTTGTGCATGCATGGGTGTGTGCAAGTGCACATGTATATGTGTGTATGTGTGTGTGTGTGTATGTGTGTGTTCTCTTCCATTTTTAATAATTTAAATTCTTCCTCTGAGGGAGGAGCTGATTTCTAACAAAGATACAAAGCTCAATCGTTGGAATGTAGAATGCAAAAACAAATACACATTTAAAAGTCTTGCATATTTTTACTGTTTCATTTACAAACTGTATTTACAATGTATATGCTAGCTCATTGATTTCTTTTTCTGAAAACCTTAGCTTATCCAGATTACCACTTAGGCATATATTCATAAAAGCAACTGCACCAATTATTTTTGGTATAAATGTGAATTTACAACCTGGATATAGAAGCTGGGTGCTTCAAAGCAGCACTTTCTCTTTGATGTTTGAAGAGATATTCAAATCAGCAAGGCAGCTGGCCTCTATGACAAGACATACTTTTTCTTGTTTGTCCCAAACAATATCTATATGTATGTATGCATGTATGAATGTATATACATGCTCATACAAATAGATGGCAAATTTACTGAGTCTTTAGAACAGGGGTCTCCAAACTTTTTCAAACTGCTGCCCTTGGTTCCCAGATCACTTTCCTAGTGCTCCCACCACCACCACTACTACTACTACATCTCTATAAGCATAGATCTTTTTCTACTGCAAATTCAAAACAATTGCATTTCACAAATAAAGCTTAACCTAGTTAACCCATTATTTTCCTGTTTATACAGTACGAAAGAGCAAATTTACATTTTACTTGTTTCCATATTTTTTGCAGCTTCCCAACATCAGACTGAAAGACACTTAGAAGTCTTAAGTCCTGCATTCAATAATTTTCAATCTAGTTTTACTTCGCTTAGAAAGAAGCTGAAGCCCTGCTCTATTGAATATGACACCGAGAAGGCATTGTTCCACAAAGCAGAGGAGCAGTCAAAAAGGTTCATTTGCAATAATCCTGATGTGATTTTTTGAACTTTGGCCTCAGCTCAATATCATTTTAAAGTGAAACCATTTCTTCCCCCATTAATCTTGTTACCTCATTTCTGATAACTAGGAAGCACCCAGACTGGAATTTTAAGCAAAAATAGGTATCCTGAAGTCTGTCAAATGTCTCTGGGCAACTCATCCAGGTGTGAACAACACACTAGGAGAGAAACATGGAGAGAGAAGATTTTACCTTGATAAGGTTTAACCTCATTTCCCTGCAGTTGCAAATTAATTTCATTAAGTTTTGTGAGTCCTGCTTGATGTTATTTAGTTCCTCACAAAGAACATAATTAAGATCTTCAACTGTTTTAAAATGGGAATAGAATCTTTCAGACAGTTTCCCATTACCATCCATCGAACTTCTGAATGCAGCAACAATAATTCAAAATCTCTATCATTCTCAATGCAGAGCCATGCAAACAAGGGGAATTGAGAGCATATGCCTTGATTTTATTTACTGCTGGGATAACGATTTAAATCTGCCACTTAGATTATTTGCAGCGTGTGCAAACACACTCGGTATAACATTTTCAATAAACTGATGAAGCAGTGATGACAACCTGCCAGCGAAGGTGTTCCATCTTCTGCTCAAAACGAAACACTGACAACTTTTTGTATCTGTTTCTAGTTTGTCTTACTTGAATCAACCATAAAGCAAATAAAAGCAAGAAACAAACTTAATTGGCTACATTCGGTTGTTCTGTGTAATATTGCACAATATATCTTATAGAATTCCACATTTTGAAGCACATGTAATACACATTTTTACAGAAAAGATTTTGTACTTCAAACTCTTCATTCAAGTTAAAGATCCTGGAAAAATAAAACAAGAAAACGAGAAATTCCAATTTATGCATGATAGCTTTTCCAAATTTTATTCTGTAAAAGCACAAATTACAAGGGTTTCAAAATGTGCAACACTACATGACAAAAAGTACCGCCCCCCGCCCTAAAAAAAAACACAGAACAAAGACAGTGATGATGATGAGTGTTTGGGGTTAAAAAGTTTTATTTTAAAGAAACTCTGCTTGTGAGTAAATTGATGTGGGACACTTATAAAATGTGGGAAAATGCTGAAAAAATCCAAGAAATTCTGATTTATCTTACACAGCTATTCTGAAAGTCCAACAAATATAAAATTAAATATGTTTTTTTTTTTTTAATTCGTTATAAATGAGATTTTAAAATATAAATTTGAAAAAATATTGAAAATACCAAAAATCAAAAACTGGTTTGGTAAAATAATGAGCTTCAACTGATACTCCACTAATTCTAAAAAAAAAACATTATTATATTAATTTATATTTATAATAGACTAGCAGTAGCACCCATCCTTGATTGGGTAATTACTTTTACTCTTTCTCAGGAGCCACATTCAAAGTATTATTATGTATGTGTGAATTTTATAAGAGAAAAACATGTAATAATTGAAGTAGAAAAAAGATCAATTTCGTATACGAACTTCTGTTTGTTTATTATATGACAATAATAAGTGAGTTGTATGTGTTATTTTATTTATCAATACACTAATGGCAATTATATAATACACTTCATTTAAATAGGTAATTTAGTCATTCTTGAATGCAATTATAGTAATGGCAAATTAAGTTATTGAAGTATCTATGTTGCATTAAGACTGAATATTTCTTTATAAACAATGCTTTGTATTTTATTTTGGGGGACATAAGCAGAAAGATTTGCTTTTGCTCCCACACATGATGCTTCTACATGAAGTTGGCCACATGAAAAGCATGGATGTTGAAGTTGCAATCCAGCAACTTTTAGTGTTTGGCCCTGACTTTTATTAATGCTCATGGCAAAAGAAACTTGGATAGGAAGCTGTAACCACTTAAAGTAGAATGGGATATTAGATGGTATAACTGGTATGTTAGGAATAAAGACAGTCTCACCTTCACCACAACCAGTGACAATATATTTGCCTCGATGCAGTTTCTCTTAAGTTTGTGCACAATTAATCTTGTACCATTGCATAATTTTGGTTGAGACAAATTACACAATAGCATAATAGGTATCCCTTTTTTCAGCTGAAAACAGTGAGGAGCTGTACCTGGTGGTTCTAGTGAGTTCAAAAATTCAATGGAGTAGTTAACACTATCCTGATCATCAACAACACTGTCAATTGAGTTATAATTGAATACCTCTCCTGAAAGTTTATTCAATAGCTTATTATTAATGCTATTTACAGCAATATATTTTGGAGCCAGGATAGCTCATTCACAGATCCAATCTGTATTGTTGTAATTATGAAGAAGATTCAGGAAGATTTCAGCCACAAATCATCGATGGAATCAGCTGAATTACATATTCAGTGAGTGTAAGAAACTGTTCTTTGCCAATTGCAACTCTCCCTTCACCAAGTTTCAAAAACTGCTCTGCAAATAGTTCAGCTGATTGATCTCTTGAAAGCTTCCATTTCATATCTGTCGAAAGTTGAAGTGTTTTCACATAGTGCCATAATACAGAAGACTTTATTAAAGCATTGAGCTCATTCACTTTTGTTCCTCTTGGAACAACTGGTAGTGTTTGTTGGAAGTCTCCTGACAATAATACTGTGACATTTCCCATCATGGAATTACATTTTCTAATGCCTTGTAATGTTTTATCCACAGCTTCAAAAGCTTTTTGGGGGTCATGGTACATCCGTCCAAGACAATTAAGTGAAACCTTTGTATTAGTTCACCCATTTCAGAACTTTTAGATATATTACAAACTGGATCTTCTTTGTTTCATTGGATAAATCTAAAGGTAACTTGAATGTTGAATGGGCAGTCCAACCTCCAGATAGTAATGTTGCTGCAATCCCAGGAACAGCAGTAGCTAAAGCTATTTTATTTTCTTGACAAACTTTAGCCAGGAGGAGTTTAATTAGAAATCTTTTCCCAGTACCTCCTGGAGCATCTAAGAAATAATGTCCTCCTATGTTATTGTTAGTACTTTCTATGACAGTGGAATATGCATGACGTTGATCAGATAGAAGCTTGGGAAAATTATCATTTATGTTCATGGTCAGTTCATCCTTATCATAGGAAATTTCCCTCATTATTTCAGTGGACAGACTGTTAAGATCCCCTCTGTTAGTTAGTGGGAGACCTAAATTTTCTAGAGGCTCACCTCCCATCGAAATAATTTGATCTTCTATTTCAATTAAAGCTGCATTGTATACATCATCAGTGAAACCAATATCTTGCTCAGGATTACTCAATTGAAGTTGGTGTTTAAAATCTTCAGCAAGATCATTTCTGAACTTATTCTAAAGGTAAAGAGGATTACTTACTTCACAATTTTTGAGAATAATAGCAAAAAGATCTCTTAAACTCTTTAGTGTTTTTGCTATTGAAGCTTCTTCTTCTAATGTAGCTTCCCATTGCTGATCATTTGCAAGCAAACCTAACTTGAAACACACTTCTCGATATGTTCTGCAAATCTCACCATCAACTTCTTTCAAACTTTCCCATGAAGTTGGTCCTCTTTTTACATGTAAAAGCATTCTGAGATGAAAGCATTCTGAGATGAAAGCATTCTGAGATGAAAGCATTCATTTTCATTAGGATGTACAGTATATATTCTACCAATTGTTGTACCAAACTTAATCCCAGAATGACCCTGAACTTTTGTACCAATTTTGTGTCTGTTCCAGTTATTATTACTCCATGTGTAATAAGAAGGAACCTTGTGATACAGCAGCATTTTCGCAAAATTGTTCCCCCGACAAAGATTGGAAAAGGCTGTTAAAGTGGTATCCTTTGGATTTGAAACTTGATTTGCAGCTGTCTCTTCCGTGAAGTAAACTCTTTGACCATTTTCTAAATGCACAGAAAGTTGTTGAATGGCTGGATGTTTTTTGTGGATCGGGAATCCAAATATGCACTAGAAGGTTTCATTACTGCTTATATATTTTCCTAATTGGTATTGTTTAACTTAATAAGCCATAACCCCAAAGAGAATTGAAATATTCAGTTTTGAATGTGAACCAGGGTGAGACTACTTCTACAGATTTGCTGTCTTTACTTTCATTTTGACAGACAAACAAACAAACAGACAGAAATTCAATTTTATATATATAGATTATTTTAATCAGTATGAGAGTCAATTGAGTCACCCATATTTAAAGCAAATATATGAAGACAAATTCTAAAGTTTGTCTCATACTGAAAAATTTTTTTTAATTTATAGAATTTTTATAAAACCAAACTTTACATCAAACAAAAATTAAAATATAAATTACAGAAGATATGAAGACTCTTACTTTTACCATAAAAATATAAACTCAAGACAGCAGTTGTGGGAAATACATCGAGGTAAAAGTTGTAAATGATTTGATTGATCAATTTTCAAGGTGTCACCTATTTTCAGCTAATACAAAATTCTTGTGGGACTGGATTGATGCCCTCCCAGTGGTCAACATTGGAAGTCTACTCAGTCTAGATGAACTCTGCACCTCCATCACACTCAGAGTGGGAGCTGACGTCTGTAGGGGACTGAGATGCCACTGTAGTAGATCCCTCAACCCCACAGGCCTTCACAGTCTGTCTTGCCACCTAAATGCTGATCACTTCACTCGTCAGACTGAGCTAGCCCTAATCATTAATCAGGCCCAGGCTCAGATTAATATCCTTTCAGTTCTAGAGCCAGAAGTGATGGAAAGAGATCAGATAGTCTTACTTATAGTCCCTGGTTTAGAGGTAGGTGCCTCATTTGGGACACCACAGTCTGTGACTCCTTTGCTCCCTCCCACTTCTGGATACTGCAATTAATGGGAGGGTCACTGCTTCGGTAGCCAAATGGAACAAAATCCTGAAGTATCAGGACCTGACAGTGAACTGTCTCTTCCAGCCTGTGGTGTATGAGACAACAAAGGGACTGGGCCGCTAACTACAAAGTTGTTGTCAACATTGGCAGCTCGCCTCACCGAGGTGTCAGGTGATGCCCATGAAGGTGTTTGGCTTTCCCAACCCCTTAGCATCACCATCACCCATGGTAACGCTGTGAGAATGCTGACCCACTTCCGTAGGTTCCATTAAACCCTGTGGTGTGTGACCAGTTGCAGTCATAAAAAAAACAAATTCCCCACAAATGGTTTCAATATAGTTTTAACAGAAAGATTTGGAAGAATTACATGGAAGTTCTCCAGTAATTTTCTTTCATGTTTATGTTAATTTATGTTAATTTTCTTTCATGTTTTTGTTAATTTAAAACTTTGCTAAATCATGCGTGAATGTGTGAGTATTTATGACCTTAGCACACCACTTATCCACTGACTATTTATTCTCTGAGAACTTTGGTAGAATGACCACTGGCTTCATCCCTGGTGCCACACCCACACCCACCCACCCACACACACACACATAAATGCACACTTTTATACACATACATATTTGGCATTGGTAATGAAGATGTTCAATAGCAGGCATAGCAAATCCCTTGGGAATGTTGCCGTCAGTATGACTGGTATAACATTAAAGCAAGAATCACATCCTTAACACACACACTTATGTGTATGCGCGCGCGTGCGTTTGTGTGTGTGTATGTGTGTGTGTGTATGTGTGTGTGTGTGTGTGTGTGTATGCATACTCACACACACACGTTTATGTATATTTTAATTTTGTTGTTGCTGCTACTCATGTCACCAACATTGTTATTCTTGACACATCTTATGGTTTTTTATGGTCAACTTTGTCGGTTTTTGGGGGGGGGGAGGGGGGTTGTTTTCAGAAGAAAGCCACGTTAAGCAACTCTTTATAGATCAGTTTTTAAGCACTATTTTCTAAACCTGACAGAAGGTGGTCTTTGGCAAACAACACCCCCTTTTTACCATCCCATTTTTCTTTAATACCCCTCTAGATATTTACACTCCCTCCGGGAAAGCAGGGGCAGTACTGGCTACTTTGGGAACCACTGCTTTAGAGTGTTGGAGAAAATACCTTGCAGTTTTTGTTCTAGCACCTTGAATTCTGATTTCAAATCTCACCTCCAGCAGAAGTTGAATAAGAAACGTGAGGTGAGAATCTTTTCCATTTGGCTGCCAATTACAATTTCTGTTTGAATTGATTTTATATTCAGTGTAATGATACACTTTCACAGGCTAATCATTGCCATGAAAATCATTTTCATTATGAATCAGCAAATAAAGGGTTATTATCAATTAAAGTTTGAAAATTTTGAGTATTTTAGCTAATTGTAAACCACAGACACATTCATGCCTGTTTGCATAGTAACAAGCCAAACATGAGAACTCTTTTGTCTTCGAGAAAGCATGTGTTGACAAATATATTGAAACCACTTGTTGACACTGTTTTACCCACCTGGAAATTTTAATTTGTAATGTGCTGTTTATTGCATTAAATGTATATTCAATGCTTAAAACTACAAAAGATGTGTTATTTTCACGATGTTGACAAAATGTATTGTCACACACAAAATGATGGCTTCCAAGTCCTGTTTCCTGACTGGGTGAAAATGAGGAAACTTTAAACCAGTGTAACTGTTTAAAAAATTTTCTGGGAAAGTGAAATAACTCAAGTAATTCAGCTTGGAAAACTACATCAACGTATGACATTTTAAAAATTTCAATAAACTTTAATTTAAGATCCTGAGGTGATAGTAGACTAGTAGAATCATTAGAGTATTGTATCCCAATTGTAAGGTCTCGGGTTCAGTCTTACTACATGGAACCTTGGGCAATTGTCTCCTATTAAAGCCCTAGGCCAACCAAAGTTTTGTGAAATCGTTCTTTAAGAAACTGTTGTTTAAAATTCTGAAATTAAATTTTCCTAAGCACCATAAATATCACTCCATATTTAACAAACACTCTATAAAATTATCTTACTCTACCATGCCTAATTTGGGATCTATTATTGCATCCACAAATAGAAATAAATGACTAAAAGCTTAGATCACCATAAGGTACCCCATATAAGTCCAAATAAAATTAATTAAACAAGAAAAGTAAGTCTATCTAAATCTAAATGCAGTCAATCCCAACTAAATGTAGGCCAAGCCGACATAACCTTAATAAATCCAAGTAAAATTAAAGATAGGAATGCAAAAACTTGTAATTTATAAATGCAGTGTGGCAAATGACAAACATCAAATAAGAGTATACATAGGAGGGACCATAGATTTTAAGAGACAATATAGAACCCATTTAAATTCTTTCAGTAAGCTAAATTATAAAAACTCAAAAGTACTAGCTGGATACATACGTGATTTAAAATTACAGAACATCAATTACACATTATCTTGGTCTATTATAGATTAGGCACCCCCATACAACACGATTATGGTCAGATGTAGAATGTGCATAAAAGAATCATACCCCATCCTTCACCTGTATAATTCTACTGTATTATATAAGTTTTCCAATGCTATTCATTCGTGTAACCACAGATACTACTCAAC
>NW_028315319.1:182500-200000 GCF_046866305.1 Octopus bimaculoides | reverse complement strand
GGGTGCACAGCTGAAACCGATGTAAACACTAATAGGCACACTGACACTAGCAATACTAATTATATTATAAACACTACAACTAATAATACCTATACTTCAACTACTAATGGGACTAGCAATAATATTAATACTAACACCAGCAGCTATATTACCGTTACTGAACATAGTACTATTACTACCACTCCCACCATAAATGCTACTACTAATAGTTACAATAATAACATCACTAATACCACCTCCTCTACCACTGCTGATACTAACACATCTACCAATAAATACCACTACTGCTGCTGCTGCTGCTGCTGCTGCTGCTACTACTACCATTACTAGTAATACTACCACCACCACCACCACCACCACCACTACTACTACTACTAGTAATGGTAATAATAAGTATAACAGTGATTCCGATAATGATAATGGTGATAATAATAATAATGATAACACTGGCATTGGTATTGATAATAATAACAGCAATATCATGAACAGTTCAACTAATACTACCCTAGCTACTACCAGCACTACCTCATCTCTCTTTCTCCAATTAACCATCATAGAACTGATAGCTGCAACTGCAGATCTGGGACGTAGTGCCCGCTGCAAGCCCAATGCAGAAGAGTCAGCATCATATACCAATGCATCATTCACAACATAGTAAATACTCCTATAGCTAATACAATGGATCTACAACAGTTTTAAACAAAGATATTATGCACATTTCAACTCATTTAAATATAAAGAGAATAGCAATTCCACATCACTAGCCAGCCAAGTACTCCATCTAATTAATAGAAAAATACAATATAGACTTTCCTGGACTATAATAGATTCGGGAGTCCCGTATCAGCGCCAACACTCCATTTTTGGACTCTGTTTAAAAGAAGCCTTCAAAATTTTAATTCATAATTCACCACAATTACTTAATAAACACTACGAAGCCTTCATTATGTGTAAGCACAAATTTTTCCGCACTTTTAAATTCTTTCATAAATCTAAATGTAAGTTCACCCCCCCCCCCCCCCACGAATAACACCCACATACAAACCTCCATGATCATTAACACATACCCCTCTATATCTCTTCTATCTCTCCTATATCTCTATATCTCTTCTATCTACCTTATCTCTTATATCTCTTCTATCTACCTTACCTCATCACTTTATAAGGCGAATATTAATTCTTTAATTTATCTTTAGTTTATTTTAAAACCTTAACCTAATAAATCCCCTACTATTTAATTCTAACTCCTACTCCTAAATAATTTAACATTCAACTAGTTCCTCCATTCTCAACTACCTACATACCCATAGCTCCACTGCTAAAAATAACTCTGCAGCCACTGACCTTAGCAAGAATAGATACAAGTATTTACTACTAGATTTCCTCCCCTATTCTCTTTAAATTCCTTTTATTTTGCTCTATTTTGTTTATTTTTTTTTTACGTTATCTTCCTCTACCTCCTCATCGTCTTTCTTACCTTCTCAGCTATCTTTGTACACTATATTCTTAGACACTTAGACACTATATGCTTATATACCTTACTTTATCCTAAAGCCAATCCTTAACTTCCCCCCTCACTCTATCTACTTCTTTTCTATTTATTTGCTTTTATTTCCTTTTACCACTTAATAGATACCTCCGCTACCATTCTGTTATTGAACGTTGATATGTTTGCATCTTTTTTCTGGATGTTTACAACATCAGGACTTTAACCCACAAAGATCTATGCAGGATTGCACCTAAGGACTTATGGACTTATTTCTACAACATTAGAAAGTTGAACAGTAAACTTTTATATACTTCTTTCTTCTTCTCTTTTTCATCTCCCTATTTCTTTTATTCCTGTCCTCTATGTCATCATTTCATTAATCTATACCCTTCTCATTTTCCCTATTTGTCTCTGATGATGGAATATCCCATACTCGGGGATATTCCAGAAACAGCTGTAAGACTTTGAATTTTTTCCAATAATGATAATGTATATGACTTGAGAAGTTTGCCTTGCATTAACACTTGTACTCTTTAACAATTATCATCATCATCATCATCATCATCATCGTTTAACGTCCGCTTTCCATGCTAGCATGGGTTGGACGATTTGACTGAGGACTGGTGAAACCGGATGGCAACACCAGGCTCCAGTCTGATTTGGCAGAGTTTCTACAGCTGGATGCCCTTCCTAACGCCAACCACTCAGAGATGTGTGTGTGTGTATGTGTGTGATTGGCTTCTTTCAGTTTCCATTTACCAAATCCACTTACAAAGCCTTGATTAATCTGAGGTTATAGCAAAAGGCACTTGCCTAAGGTACTACACAGTGGGACTAAACCAGGAACCATGTGCTTTGAAAGCAAGTATCTTAACCATACAGTCACGTCTATTGTATGAGTAAATATATATGTATGATGCATGCATGTGTATATCTAACTAGTTATCTATCTATCTATTCATCTATCTATCTATCAATATATATGTAGTTTGTCAAGCGGTATTGGGGGACAAACACTGACACAAAGACACACACACACATATACATATATATGACAGGTTTCTTTCAGTTTCTGTATCTACCAAATCACAAGGTTTTGGTTAGCCCAAGGCTATAGTAGAAGACACTTACCCGAGGTGTTATCAGTAGGATTGAACCAGGAACCATATGGTTGGGAAGCAAGCTTCTTACCTCACAGCCACACCTGAGCTTATGAATATTAGTAATGCCATCAAAAGATACCCACTGTTGTGTATTATTATTCTTTTTGTTATAGCTTAATGCCAGATCCATCCAGATTCAGCAGATCTTAAAACAAAGCTGCACCAGCCATCACCAATCTTTTATTCATGCTTAGTGCATCTTTGACAATATTATCCAAGTTCCAATCGGATCTGATAAAGGAGGAATGAGAGTGAACTTCAAAAGGCATGTAGTGGGACTATTCAGCAATCAGATCCACTACACATGATGCCATGATTCACTAGACTATTACCCACATGATAAAAAAAAATCTAACCAATCACAACTTCGTCTTTTCCACCTTTTTGCACCTTTCTCTCTCAGCCTATGCAACGTTTTGTCATTTGTAGCAACAATATTTGCTTTTTGTTTATGAGAAGAATAAAAATTCAACACAAATTAGCTACTTGACCAAGAGCATTGACACACAGAGGAGATCGTCGACAGAGTTGGGGGATGGCAGCTACACAATAATGATTGGTGACCACAACACAGTAAACAGTCGCTGACGTTTTGACTGCTGCTACAATTACACCAAGAACAATAACATGGAAAGCTCATTTAACCAACGAGGAACTTTATCCAGATCTGCACAAAGTAACTGAGAAGATTTAACAGAGAAGAATGAGAATTGCTGGTCATTGTGTGAGATATCCAGAAGAACCTGTGTGTCAACTGATCTTATGGCAGTCAGTTGAATCAACAGGGGAAGAAAACACCAAACTTATGTGGACAACTTGCTTCAAGACAGTGGAATGGCAAATGTTGATGAATTAAGAACATGCATGGGGGAACCATGATAGATGGTGTGCTTGTGTGAAATCAACAAAGCATCCAAGATGATGGCCAAACAAGATACTAATACAGTTCTATATTTAAGAGATGAGGAAATATGTACATTATTTACAATTGACGGATATTTGTCCTCATCTTGTTTGTTATTAACACAACGTTTTGGCCCTGAGGGTATATCAGCCGAAACGTTGTCATCATCATCATCTATTAACGTCTGCTTTCCATGCTAGCATGGGTTGGACGATTTGATGATTTGCACTTCCTAACGCCAACCACTCCGAGAGTGTAGTGGGTGCTTTTACGTGCCACCAGCACGAAGGCTGATCAGGCAGTACTGGCAACGGCCACACTCAAAATGGAGCATTTTACATGCCACCTGCACAGGAGCCAGTCAAGCGGCACTGGCAATGATCTCGCTCAAATGTCTTTACACGTGCCCCCGGCACAAGTGCCAGGAAGACGACGCTGGGCACAGGTGCCGTCACGATTTTGCTTTCGCTTGCCCCAACAGGTCTTCGCAAGCCGAGTTTAGTGTCCAATGAAAGAGACGACATTGGCATGGGTGCCAGATGTCGAATTTAGTTTGATTTCGATTTCACTTGCCCCAACAGGTCTTTGCAAGTGTGCCACAACAAACAAGAAGAAGACAAATATCTATCAGTTGTAAATAATGTAAATAAGATACTAATAGCATTCAAACTCTCTTGGCGTTTTGTCATTTGTAGCAACAATATTTGCTTTTTGTTTATGGGAAGAATAAAAATTTTGTTCGTCAAAAATCACAGCAGATTTCATCGTCTTCTTCATGCAAGTATAACTTGCCACATGCATAGTAACGCAAACTGAAGGGGTTGCAACAATCAACTTATCTTGGTTGTGGGACATCTGACTACCCAGATCTAGGACGAAATGCAAACAGTAGCACAAAATGTAGATCTAGGAGTCTTGACCAGAGTGCAGATTCCATTTTTGAAAGTGACAGGATGGCAGCGCTAAGCAGTGATGTGTATAAATGCAAGGTCATTACTAGTTCAAATATGCTTGACGCATGTTTGAAGCTGTAAGTAAGTCATTCACTGTGTTTTGTCAATGGAGACAATTTCTTACTGGAGACAAATGGTGTAAATACATCAAAATCAGTTTGGAGCATCACCTACCCAGTATATGAGATACAAGCATTTTGGTGTGGGTATCTCCTCTTTGGTCACAGAAACTGGACAGAGTTTACACCATTTGTCTGAAGCGAGAATTTTCTGCATGACAAAACACAGTGAATAGTTTTTCTACAAGTCTGAATATCCTCCATTTGAACTGGTAATAGCTATGTATTTACCCCATAAAGTGTATGGAGCTGAGGTCCAAAAGGCTCACACAACCTGGAGAGGGTCTTCTCCTTTGAAAACCTTCAACTGTTCAGCCCTCCCTAAAGTTTCTCACTACCTCTAATGTAGCTTCCCATGTTGGACAAAATGCTTAGTGGCACTTCTTGTGGCTTTACATTCTGGGTTCAAATGCCACAAAGGTCAGCATTGTCTTTCATCCTTTCAGGGTTGATAAAATTAGAAACAGTTGAGCACTGAGGTCAATGTAATTGATTTGTCTACTCTCCCCCAAATTTCCAGCCTTGTGCCAGTTGTAAAAAGGACTACATAATATACAGGGTGTCCACAAGGTCTGGGTACATGGAGTAAATAAAATCATAATAAAAACAATTAAATATAAGAAATAATAATTCCTTGAAGTATGTGTTAATACCCATGTACCCAGACTTTGTGGACACCCTGTAGCTTCAGATATAAAGTGCCCATTTTTTTAAGAGACAAAATAATATAGTGAGGGGTTTGGCTACTGTTTCTAGCAGGCTGATTCATTATACAGGTGTGTATCTGTATCTGTAAGCATTTGAATGGTTCTGTATGTGGTGGAAGCTCAAAAGATGGCGTGATTGCATGTTAATAAATTCAAATCTTCCCTACAATTTAATTTTAATTGGAAAGCACTCAAATATAAATGTAAAACCATGCTGCCAGGCTGTTAAAGGAGATGTCGTTAGACCTTCATGTGAATTCAATGTCACTTTATTTATTTTTTTTTGTTTTTCAGATAATGGAGTTGTGATTTGGGGATTGGGTGACAAGGAATAATTTTGATTAACCTTTTTAATTAACTCTTAAATTGTATAGCATTTGTTACTTCACTGCAGAGATGCTCAAAATATCTGGCAGTGTTGGCTACAGCCTAGTCACCCGTATTACGAACCAGGTGTTACACGAAGGAGTCATACCCAATGACTGGTGTAGCAGCACCATAGTCAACTGCTACAAAGGTAAAGGTAACGCTTTAGATACAAATAATTACAGAGTCATCAAGCTGTTAGATCAGGTTATGAAAGTTACAGAGAGGGTCATAGCCCAACTAATTAGGGAGAAAATCAATTTAGATGAGATGCAGTTTGGGTTCGTGCCAGGTTAAAGCACTACTGATGCCATATTTCTAGTAAGACAGCTGCAGGAGAAATACCTAGCCAAGGATAAACCTCTGTACCTGGCTTTCGTTGACATGGAGAAAGCCTTTGACAGGGTCCCCTGATTCCTTATTTGGTGGTCAATGAGGAAACTTGGGATAGAAGAATGGTTAGTGAGAGCTGTGCGAGCCATGTACAGAGATGCTGCCAGTAAGGTGAGGGTTGGAAATGAGTACAGCAATGAATTCTGGGTAGAGGTAGGGGCCACCAAGGTTCCGTCCTCAGCCCCCTCCTATTTATCATAGTCCTCCAGGCAATCACAGAGGACTTGCACTAATTGCGGAGTCACTATCAGAACTAGAGGAGAAGTTTCAGGTGTGGAAGCAAGGACTAGAATCGAAGGGCCTTAGAGTCAACCTAGCTAAAACCAAAATCCTAATAAGTAGGAAGGTAGATAAAACACAAACCCCTTCAGGTAGATGGCCCTGCTCAGTATGTAGAAAAGGAGTAGGTAGTAACTCTATAAGATGTACCAGGTGAAAGCTATGGACACATAAGAAGTGCAGCAATATCAAAGGCAGGTTAACTAGGAAGTTAGTTTTTGTATGTGGCAGATGTTCAGGTGCAATAAACACTGTAAACAAACAGGAAACCACTTCTATCTCATTCCAGGGTGAAAAACTAGAGGTAGTCGATAGCTTCCGCTATCTGGGTGACCAAGTTAGTAGTGGGGGTGGGTGCGCTGAAAGTGTAGCTGCTAGAATAAGAATAGCCTGGGCAAAGTTTAGAGAGCTCTTACCTCTGCTGGCGACAAAGGGACTCTCACTCAGAGTAAAAGGCAGTCTGTATGACGCATGCGTACGAACAGCCATGCTACATGGCAGTGAAACATGGGCTGTAACTGCTGAGGACATGCGTAAGCTCGCAAGGAATGAAGCCAGTATGCTCCGTTGGATGTGTAATGTCAATGTGAATACCCGTCAGAGTGTAAGTATCTTGAGAGAAAAGCTGAACATTAGAAGCATCAGTTGTGGTGTGCAAGAGAGACGATTGCGCTGGTATGGACATGTGGTGAGAATGGATGAGGATAGCTGCGTGAAAAGGTGCCACACCTTAACAGTTGAGGGAACCCGTGGAAGAGGTAGGCCCAGGAAGACCTGGGCTGAGGTGGTGAGGCAAGACCTTCGTACATTGGGCCTCACCGAGGCGATGACTACTGACTGAGACCTTTGGAAATGTGCTGTGCGTGAGAAGACCCGGCAAGCCAAGTGAGATCGTTGCCAGTTCCCCTAGACTGGCTCTTGTGCGGGTGGCACATAAGATGCACCATTTTGAGCGTGGCCATTGCCAGTACTGCCTGACTGGCCTTCGTAGGATTTTCGAGCGAGATCATTACCAGTGCCCCTAGACTGGCTCTTGTGCGGGTGGCACATAAAAGACACCATTTCGAGCGTGGCCGTTGCCAGTATTGCCTGACTGGCCTTTGTGCGGGTGACACGTAAAAGCACCTACTACACTCTCTGAGTGGTTGGCGTTAGGAAGGGCATCCAGCTGTAGAAACTCTGCCAAATTTAGATTGGAGCCTGGTGTTGCCATCCGGTTTCACCAGTCCTCAGTCAAATCGTCCAACCCATGCTAGCATGGAAAGTGGACGTTAAACGATGATGATGATGATGATCTTTTCACAATGTAACCTCGTGGGCATCGGTACCATTTTCCTCTTTCTCCGTTCTTCCATTCTCCGAACTTTCCATCTTTCCGACGAAGGGCTACGCCCGAAATGTCATACACTCTTTCTTTCCTTTCCTGAGCGTCCAATAACACTATCCATATCACGTCCTCACTTTGTTGTTCTTTTGTTATTGTTTTTTTTGAAACTATATATATATATATATATATATATAAATATATACATATATACATACATACATACATACATACATAGGTATATATTTATATATATATATGTATGAATATACATACATATATGTAAATTAATATATATACATATGCACATACATACAAACATACAAGTACGTACATGCATGTACATCTCAGTTATAAGGATCCATAAAGAATCAAGGTATATCTCCATGATGTGTGCCACTAATTGGCTAGTCAGAATCACACAGAACAGACAGTGCAGCAAGCCATTATCGGCTCAGAAGACATTGATGAGGATAAGATACTATGGTTGAGTAATCCACAATTCCAATGGTAAATAAAGTATTCAAAGAAGAAGAAAATATATAGAGTGGCATCTACTACTACTACTACTACTACTGCTGCTGCTTTAGAGTATTGGTTAAAATGCTTTTCAACAGTCATTCTCACTCTTCATGGTGTGTTCAAGCACCTGCTGAGGTTAACTTTGCTTTCATCCCTCCAGGATTGATAAAATAAAGTAGCAGTCAAGCACTGAAGTTGATGTAATCAAATTGAGACCCTCCCCTCAAAATTGCTGGCCATGTTCCAAAAACATTTAGCTCTTTACAGTGTCAACCCCCATCAGTTTTTGACAATTGTCCCCATCAATCCCCTCATAATTAGTTCTGTAATCCAACCTTTGTAAACCTGGTGTGCTAGGATAGATGCACTGATCTTCTTGTAACTAGGACCCTGTCTCTACAGCCTAAGAAGACTGACTGTATAGATCGCAAGTTTGTGGTCTGTATAGCTGACAATTTTGGATTGTGATCTCCTTGGGCTACCCTTATCTGCTGGCCTGCAGAATACTCTCTCTAGATACAATTTGGATTATTTGATGATGTTTGTCTCCATGTCCACATTGGCATATTTGGGAAATCAAATCAGTAAATGTCAGCCAATGGGAAATGACTGAGCAGCTTTGCAAGATTTTTATACTCTCCCTTTCACATCTGCTAGCCCCACACAACCCATATGTGCATTCAAGATGTCATTCCAGTCGCCCACTAGCACTAAAGTGTCAGACATTGAGGGTTGATATAAGAAAAGCTAGCAGTCAGATGCTGAAGTTTATGTAATCAACTTGACACACACACCCACTCAAAATCGCTGGCCATGTCCCAAAATTAGAAAGAATTATCATTATTATTACATTTTCAAGTCAATAGTAACCAGGTTCTGAAAAACCACACCAACTCATGGCATTTTTATATTAACTCTGAATAGCTTGAGTTTTCCAATAAAAGTGGTAATAACTTTTTTCTTACAGATATAACATTAGAATTTTTCTCCTTGTAACTGTTTGTTCAGCAAATTAAGCTATTAAAATATCTGACAGATAACATATATCACTGCTGTCACGAACCAGCTATTTTGTCAGGCTGTTTGCTATTCAGAAATAATGCCATACCCTCCTAAAGTGTCACAAAGACAATTACCTTTTAATAACATTTGTACATCTATAATGCATCAAAACTGTAGGTATTCAAATTTTCGTCATTTTTTTTTTTCAAAGTCCCCCCAAAAGATATCTCACGGTGCATTTAATCTGGTGAGGTTGACAGCTCCTATTACAACAGCAAGGGAATCTTGCTGATGTCCTCCCAATTGTTTTGCAATCAAAAGTTGATTATGACTTACACAGTGTATGTGAAAACACAGCATTTTTAAACAATGAATAAAGCCTCGTATCTAACTGCCCTAAAGATGACAATGGCAGTTGTGCAGGTGTGACTGTGTGGTAATAGTTTGCTTCCCAACCACATGGTTCTGGGTTCAGTCCCACTATGTGACCCCCTTGGGAAAGTGTCTTCTACTATAGCTACAGGCCAATCAAAGCCTTTTGAGTGGATCTGGAAGACAGAAACTGAAAGAAGCCCATCATTTCTCTCTCTCCCTGTGTATATATGTATTAACAGTAACTGCACGATAAAGTGTAGTATATTGCCACTTAAGTGTGGCTGACCCCTAGGGGTGGATGTTACTGTTGCTTTTAGCCCCAGGAGGACATCTCCTCCAGCTGGCTTATCGACACACGACTGTGTCCTGTTTGCCAAGGGAAGTTATCCCTCTCACCTCGATCTGCAGCACGAACGTATCCGGATTTCAGGGTTATTTCCCTTCGTCGGCGTCTGACAGCTGATGACCTCGGTGAGAGGGACAAAAACCTGGCAAACTTATATCTTCTTTATATATATATATATATATATGAATGATAAGAAGATGACAAAGAAAATTCTTTAACACATTCTTAATAATTAATTACAATTGTTTCCATACCAACTCTATTTGCAATGCCAGTTTATGTAAAGAATTTTAGTGAAAATTTATGTAATGTAAAATGTGTGTGTGTGTGTACATTTATACATATTGCTATATTGAGGGATGGTCATCTTTTGCCAGTAAACACATGCACTATTTATTTCATCTTCTCTGACCAATAAAATTTCAAAATTTTGCCACAGGGGCAGCTTGGGGGAGGTGGGAGTGAGTCGATTACATTGCCCCCCAATGTTCAACTGGTACTTATCTTATTGATCCCGAAAAGATGAAAGGCAAATTTGACCTTGGCAGAATTTGAACTCAGAACATAGCTAACCATTTCATCCAACATGCTAATGATTCTACCAGCTTGCCACCTTAATAATAGTAATAACAATAATATTTGTAATGAAGTGAGGGATCAAACAAATAGTGCATATGTTTAATTGGCCAAAGATGCCCATCCCTAAATAAGGTAATAACATTTTCAATACACGATTTCACATCCAGAATCTTGTAAAATGAATTAACTATTTGTGTGTGTGTGTGTGTGTGCATGTGCCATGTGTGTGTGTGTGTGTGCTTGTGCCATGTGTGTGTGTGTGTGCGTATGTGTGTGTGTGTGTGTGTGTTATATGGGTGTGCGTGTGTGTATGTGTGTGGTGCTGATACTGCTGAATTTTCCTGAGCGGGTGGTCAAATGGTGCAACCAAGTCAACATTGCTGATTGTTTTTAATTAAAGCTATGGCTTTAAACCTGCTCAGAGTTACCTCACTTCAGCATTTCCCACTGATAATGGCTAAAGAGCTAGAAACGCTGCATCTGGGAATCCGACAGGGGGGCAGTACCAAACTTTAGAAAACAAGTACTGGGGTTGAATCTTTTGACCAAAATCTTTCAGGATGGTGCTCCAGCATGGCCACAGTCCAAAAAAGTGAATCAAGTAATAAATGAAAACTCTTCTATTTCTGAGCAGAAAATTATTTTTCTTCATATAACCCTCAACTTCTTTAAAAATTGTTTCACTTTTGGTGTCTGTGTAGTCATCATCATCATCATCATCATCATCATAGTTGTAACGTCCACTTTCCCATGGGTCAAACATGGTTCAAACAGTATTTATTGAGGCTGATTTTTTATGGATGTATGCCCTTCCTCTTGCCCAATATAACCTAAATCCAAACAAGGTAATATTTACCCATAACACCACTGGTATAATGGTGACACTTGTTTACTACTGTCATGCAATGTTTAGACAAAGAGACAACAAATTACATACACATACGAGGTCCGATCAATAAGTATCCGGATTGTTGCCACAGTAAGAAAGTTAAAACACACAGAGTGAAGCTGCTTGGAACAGATTGACCTTGAGTCCTGATGTGTATGTGCACTAAGTTTTAACATTCTAGCCCATTTCTGCCGTTTGCAACAGTGCTTCAAACTAATGTGTGTAACGTGTGATCATTACAATGACCATGACAGAGAAAGTTGTCATGGCGATACCTGCTCAGAGTCCTACACAAAATTACAGAAAGTGTATGGAGAGGAGTGTATGAGCCACACACAAGGTATAAGTGGTTCAGACGTTTCCAAGATGGCTGAAAAATGTCGATATTGAAAAACGTTCTGGGAGACTTGCAGCCAACAGAACTGAGAAAAACATTGCAGATGTTTGTGTAGATGTGAGGGGAAATTGTCAAATAACCATCCGTGTGTTATCAGATGATATACAGATTAGTTACAATTCAGTTCAATCTATGATCACTGAAGATTTGGGTATGAGATGCGTCTCTGCCAAGTTTGTGTGAAACCTTTCAGCTGACCAAAAGGGCACTCAGATTTCAGTTGCAAAAGATCTCCTTGATTCTGTTGAGGATGATGAAAAGATTTTGAAAACTTTGTGTAGGCCTCTGAGTAGGTATCACCAAGCTTTTGGCAAAATTTGATGCAGACTCTCTGCTCAAATTTCTCTGTCTTGGACAATGCTACGAACACACCCTACACACATTACTTCCAAGCACTGGTGTAAACAGTAGAAGTTTGTGCACATGCACACCAAAGTTGAAGGTCAATCTGTATCAAGAGGCTTCACTCTGTGTGCTTTAGCTTCGTTACTATGGCAACAGTCCAGATATTTATTCATCAGACCATGTATGCACATACACACAAATACAGATATACATATATATGTGTGTGTGTGTGTGTGTGTGTGTGTGTGTGTGTGTGTGTATGTGTGTGTGTGTGTGTATATATATATATATATATATATATATATATACAGACATGCAGGAAATAAATAGACACCTTCAATTTTCAAAATCTTTTATTTAATATACAAAGCAAACAATTAGTTGACATTCCCTTTGCAGTTTTTAGTTCAGAAACTCTTTTTGGCATTGAACTGATGAGCTTTGTGATTGTTTCTTGTGGAATTTCTGCCCACTTTTCATGCAACAATCAAAATAATTCATCTTTAGATTTAAGTTTCTGTCCAGTTTTTCGTATAGCTCTATCTAGTATGCTCCAAAGATTTTCAATTGGGTTCATGTTAGGAGATTGGCTCAGCCAAGGAAGCTTTTTTATCCCATTTTCAGTCAGTCATTGCTGATTCCTTTTCACTGTGTGGCATGGAGCCCCATCTTCCATGAATAAAAACTCATTTTTCATTATGTTATCATGTGAATACATCAGAAGCAGTCCTTGCTTAAGTATTTCGGTGTATTTTTCAAAGTTTATGGTTCCAACACATTCGATCAGCTCAGAGCAACCATTGCTGGTGACAGCTCCCCATACCATTACAGAGATACAGCCATGTTTCACAGTTGGTTGGAGTTGTTTCAAATCAAATTCTTGATTGGGAAGCCTCCAGACCCAAACACGTCCACTGTCTGAAAATAATGCAAATCTAGATTCATCTGAGAAAATCACTCTATCCCAAAATGAACTGGATTTTTCTGACATCTCCTTAGCCCATTTCTTTCTTTTCATGATATTAATTGGTTGAAGGTTTTCTTCTAGTTGCTCGTCTATAATACCCAAGCTTATGCAGATATGTAACACACATTCTTGGACTAACTTCTAGCAGTTTTGCAATGTCAGAAGTCTTCGAACGGGATTTGTTTTCCACAATTCTCTTCAAACAGCGAAGCTTCCTTTCCGAGGGCCCAGGTCAGCCGGGACGAGAATCTGTTGATTCTTTTCCTTGGTTTTTGAATTGCGCTATAATTCTATTATCAGTAGCAAGAGGAATTTGAAAATTTTAGGAAATTTTTCACTGGCTAAGACCAGCCTTAGATTGCCCAACAATACGACCTCTTTGAAAATCTGACAGTTCTGCTGAATTTTTTGTGTGTGGCATGGTTACTCTTCGCAAATGTTTAATATAATGGCACCTGGAATGAAAAAGAATAATTACATTGCAAATTCTACACTGCTGCAAACATATTAAGACGCTTAGATCAGAAATTTTGAAAATTAAAGGTGTCTATATATATATATATATATATATATATATATATATATATATATATATATATATATATATATATATATATGTATAGATAGATAGATAGATAGATAGATAGATAGATAGATACATACATACATACATACATACATACATACATAGAGTTAGATTAATTGATAGAAAGATTGATTGAGAGATAGATAGATAGATAGATAGATAGATAGATAGATAGATAGATAGATAGATAGATAGCTAAATACATAAATAGATAGCTAAATACATAGATACATAGGTAGGTATTTCCATACATAGGTATGTAGGGAGGTAGAAACACTAGGCTTCTTTTTGTTTCCATCTATCAAACCTACTTGCAAAAGTTCAGTCAGCCTGAGGCTATAGAAGACACTTGGCTATGGTACCACAGAGTGGGACTGAACCACAAAAGCCATAAGGCTGAGAAGCAAAACTTGTTCACCACACAGCCAACATTTTCCTTCCATAATGGATTCATTATCCATGATAAAAATTCCACAATTTACAGGACAAACTACTTCATTTATAAATATCAATTTGCTGCTTTTCCAGCCCCTCAGCCATCTCATCAATCTACCTCAATTCTGATGAGTTGCTCAAAGGGGTGGCTTTCCTAAGTTCATGTGCAATCAGCTTCATGACAATTGCAATCTGTACAGGCACTTCAGGCAACATTAGAGATTCACTGCTATTATCTGGTCTGTCAGCTTTTGCAATTATCAGGAAAACCTCAGCAGATGCAAATAAACAGTTGCTAAATTGTTGCCTCCATCAGATGAAACATTTTGACTCAATGTTTTGCTTCGCTTGGAAATTATCACCCAATGTTTTAAAGAATTCAGTTGTTTTGCCTCTTTTCTTTATGCATTTTGTCTTCAAGTAGAATTGTTTTTTTTTTTTGCATGCATTCACATGGAAGTGCTGCCATACTTGTTCATCATCATCTTCGTCATTACTGCCATTGTCATCGTCATTGTTGTCATTGTTGTAGTTGACATCATTGTCGTCATCACCATCGTCATCCTCATTGTTATCATCATCATCATCGTCATCATCGTCTTCATCATCATCATCATCATCGTCATCATCGTCTTCATCATCATCATCATCATCATTTTAATATCTTTTCAAAGCTGATTTTCTACAGCTGGATGTCCTTCCTGTCACCAACCCTCACTGGTTCTCAAGCAAGTTAGTGCTTCTTCTCCCCTCACCACTGCCAGACATGTTTTTGCAGAAGATTGGAAATTAATCTACTCAGAAAGACTGCCATGTTTCATCATCATCATCATTGTCATCATCGTTGTCATCATTATTTTCATCATCATCATCATCATCATTAACATTTCTGTGTCTGCTCGAGGCAGATTTTCTATTGCTGGATGCTCTTCCTGTCACTAACACTCACTGGAAGCCAAGCAAGATAGTGTTTCTTCCCCACCACATCACCACCACCGCACACTCACCATGACCTGACATATTTTTGCAGAAAATTAGAATTATCATGCAATATCATGACAAGGAGACACAAATACACACATACATATGTACATATATACATATATATATTGGGCTTCTTTCAATTTCCATTTACAAGGCCTGGGACTATAGTAAAAGAGATGTGTGTGTGTGCGTGTGTGTGTTCTTGTTTGTCCCTCACCACCACTTGAAAACTGATGCTGGTTTGTTTACATCCTTATAGCCTGGTGGCTCAGGGAAAGAAACTGATAGAATAAGTACCAGGCTTGAAAAAGTAAATTCTGGCATCAATTTGTCCAGTTAAACCCTTCAAGGCAGTGCCCCAGTATGGCTACAGTCCAATGACAGAAGCAAGTAAGAGATAAAAGATATTTCCTGCTTAGATTTTTGAAGAATTGTGAATTTTCTCTTGATTTTCTTTGTTATTTTTCTGAGGAGGAAATCGTCATTTGGAAGAAATTGTTCTTCCTCACCATTATTTGTTGTTTTGTTTTAAATCTTGTTTTTCTGTGGTGTTATTTTTTTCTTTTTCTCTTTGTATTTTTGTCTACTGTTTGAGAATTTTCCTCCTCCTCTTTCTCCTCCTCCTCCTCCTCCTCCTCCTCCTCCTCCTCATCGTCGTCGTCGTCGTCGTCGTCGTCATCATTTAACATCTATTTCCCATACTGCCATGGGATGGACGGTTTGAGAGGAGCTGGCCAGCCTGAGAGCTGTCCTAGTTCCAATTGTCTGTTTTGTCAGGGTTTCTATCGATGGGTGTCCTTCCTAAAGCCAACCACTTTACAGAGAGTGAACTGGGTGCCAGCACCCGAGAGAGGGAGTGAGGGCATAGCCATAAAAGACATTCTTGTGTGTTCCTCATTGCTTGATGGTGTAATACTACAGGTTGGTACTGTTGAGAGATATAATTGCTTATCCAGTTGCACAGCTGGCCTTAAAGATATTTCCTTTGCTATACCCAGAATTTTGGTTGGTGGAATGCTGGAATCAGGGGTTTCTTCTTCTTTTCACAGTTGTTGATGATTTTCATTATTTTTGTCTTCCTTTTTGCTTTTGTTTTTTGCATAATCTTTCCAATTCTTCTGAACATTCAGCTCTAAGTGTATTTTGCTCTGTTGATTATAGCAAGTAGGCCTTCTGCCCTCATCATCATCATCTTCATCATCATTATCATCATCATCATCGTCGTCGTCGTCGTCGTCGTCATCATCATCGTCATCTTCATCATCATCATCATTTAATATATATTTTCCATGCTAGCATGCGTTGGATGGTTTGACAGGGGCTGACTAGCCAGAGAGCTGTCCAGGTTCCAATTGTCTGTTGTGGCAGGGTTTCTACAGTTGGATGCCCTTCCTAACACCAGCCAATTTACTGAGAGTGCTGGGTGCCTTTTACATGCTACCACCAAGGGTTTTGTTTTTAACATGACATCAACATGAGTACATTTTATATGGCACCAGCACCCACAAGATAAAGACCTCTTGGCTGGGAGAGGGAGTAGGGATACATATGGTCATAAAGGACATGCTTGTATGTACCGACCATATAATTAATTTCATACCTTTTGTCTCAAAGTCTTCTGACAGACATTCTTCTAATATGGCTCTGTAAGCCAATTCTGACAGCCCTTTATCACAAGTCCCCTTTTTCATAACCCTGCTTTCACTACTCTCCCATAATGCAACTCAAAACTCATGGAACCACATCATGTCCTGTATTTCCTATTGCCAGTCTTGTGTTTCTGGGACACAAATGTATACATAAAGCTCAGTATACCCATATACTGATATAAATGACAATTTCAGCTGTGTTTTTGTCTGTCTTCCATTTTAAAGATTCAACAGAGAGTACCATAACCTTTACCTTCTTCTCTTGAGAGAACGTCTCTTATTATCTCTTGGAGAGTCTGTTGCACTACTTGACATGAACATGTTGTCCACTTCCATCATTTCTCTTTCCCTTCTTCTCGATTATCTCACATGGCAAAGAAATGCTGTTTCCTTTTACAAAATTCTTGCTCTTACATTTTTCTTTCTTGTAACAGATTTATCTAAAAATTTAATCTGCTCCTTTTATACTGAAGGAAAAGATAACTTAGAAGAAATGCAGCTAAGCATTTTGTCTCAAATACTAAGGATTTTGCCAGCTCACTTCCTAATAGTAATAATAATAATGATAACAGTAATAATAATAATCCTTGCTACTATAGGCACAAGGCCTGCAATTGTGGGGGAGTGGACTAGCCCATTACATCGACCCCAGTGTTTCATTGGTACATAATTTATCGACCCCAAAAGGATGAGAGGCAAAGTTGACCTCAATGAAATTTGAACTCAT
>NW_028315319.1:157500-177500 GCF_046866305.1 Octopus bimaculoides | reverse complement strand
ATTGTTTCAGCTTTAAAGCTGCAGTTATGCTGTATGTGTGTGTGTGTGTGTCAGACAAGTTATTATTTGAATATCAATAATTTTGCAACAACTTTCAAATATTGTAATTGCTTGCCTGACATAAAGTTGATAAAAAAAATGTAGACCTCTTATTGATTGGCACAAAGTCTTTGCTACCAACATACTTACAATCTTTGACCCCCAGCTGTGGAACCTTTTCTCTGTGCTGTTATGAGTTCAGTCACCAACACATTACAAGCCCTGACCCACAGATATGGTGTCCCATGCCTCTACGGTTTCTCTTGCCACCTCATGGAGTCATTCAGCAACAAACTCAAGCCTTTGGTTTACAGATATGTTATTCCCTTGTTCAGTCTTTTCTAACAAAACTGCAATGACTGCTTCTTCTCAGGGTTTGGCCATCTCATTCTGCTTCTGCTCAGGGCTTCCCAACTTTTCTCTCTTCCTCTTTCCAATTTTATTACCCTCCATATATCATCAATCCTCATCATCCTCATCAACATTTAAAATATCCGTTTTCCATGCTAGTATGAATTGGACAGCTTGACAAGAACTGGCAAGGCCAGTGGCCACACCATGATTCCATAGTCTGTTTTGGCTTGACTTCTACTTCCTAACACCAACCACTTTACAGAGTGTATGGAGTACTTTTACATGGCACCATCACCAGAGCTTTTTATGTTGCACCAGCAGCAACACCATTGCTTTTTACATGGCACCTTCGTTTTAGGATTTCAATTCTGTTGTGCTGGATGGATCTTCTTGAGTACAGCAATGCACTTCACACCTCGGTTTTCTGTCATCTCCTTCGTAAGGCTCAGCATTTTGAGACCGGCCCTCAATACTTCATCCTATTGAGATCAGCCTTCAATATGCTGTGTGTGTGTGTGTGCGCGCATGAACGTGCATGTGTATGTAGATATAGATGGATAGCTAGATGTATAGCAAGATTCATCATCATTGAATGTCCGTCTACCATGCTGGCATAGGTTGGACAGTTTCACAGGAGCTGGTCAGCCAGTGAGCTGCACCTGACTCCCTTGTCTGTTTTGTCATGGTTTCTACAGCTGGATACCTTTTCAAATGCCAACCACTTCACTGAGTGTACTGGATGTTTTTTATGTGCACCAGCACTGATGCTTTTTACATGGCACCAACACCAATGAGGTCACCAAGCAATTTGCAAGACAAAAAGCTCTTAGCTTGGAGAGAGAGTGGAACCAAGAGAAGTGGCTTTGTGCCAAATTATATATATTATGTATATTATTGACCACACATATTCAATGTATGTGTTTTGTTTGTTTGCCAGTTCACTGCCATGAAGTGCCTGAAGGACGACTCCCTCATAGCACTGGGAGTTAAAACACCTGAAAGTCATAGACAGGCGAAATTACCTGTAACAGATTCCATCCAGGACAGATGGATACTGATAATCCAAAATTTTTGTGGCTTATCAACATCAAGTACCTGAAAATATGTATATATATAAGTAAGGTTAATCGCCACATAAATGTGGCCATTTCATGTTACTACTAGTTTAACCCCAGGCAGATCTTCTGCCAACTGGTTATTGGAGTAGCACTACACCCTGTATATACATATATATTGCTAGTAGGGGGAGCAAACCCCTACCGTCTTCTACCAGACAACAGGGTCATGAAACTGAATCAGTTTTGAGCTGGTTGACTCATCTTCAGTTGTGAGTACCTGGTCGTCAGAAAGATAGCCAGGGTCCACTCCAGCCAGCAATATATTGTAAACAAAGCGACCTTTGGTCACTGATTTGCAGCAAGCAAAATAGCTAGTTATAAAATCTCAAGAAGCAATCAGAGTAGTAATTATACTAACAAATAAAGTTAATCACCACATCAAAGTGGCTGTTCTATGCTACTACTAGTTTAACCCCAGGCAGATCTTCTGCCAGCTGGTTATCAGTGTGGCACTGCACCCTGTATATACATATATATTGCTAGTAGGGGGAACAAACCCCTACTATCCTCTAGCAGACAAGAGGATTGTGAGACTGACTCAGTTTCGAGCTGGTTGGCTCATCTTCAGTCACAAGTACTGAGGGGATAAGTAAAATCCAAGCAATCACCTCAGCAACACTTCTTGCAGAAACCTGGCCATCAAAGTGTTTCAATAACAGTGTAAAGGTCACACCTTTCAAGAAGCCAAAGAATACTTTGAGCAATTATTAAAGGAGCACTTCACCAAGCCAAGGCATTATTGTTTTTTCTTTTTTTTGCTCCTTTCACAGATTTCCATGACTTTCTGTTACCATCCAATTCCATTATTATGAATTTGAATTGGGAACTAGAGTCATAAAGAACCTTTCATTCGCTGCTTGTGCATCCATGGATGCTAACCCTATGGATGTATTGCAGTTACTCTCTTGATCAAGCTTTGTGATCCTGACCTCTGACCTTCTAGGATTCCCTCACTCAGCATCAATGTAAGAAGCTCTTGTGGCTCAGTTGAGCCCTTCTGCTACCTTTTCACAATCCACCATGCTGCAGCCCCATGATTTCACCATGTCCCTGGCAGGGTGGCTGAACAGGTGCTATGCCTTGCCAAAGGGCTGCCCATAACTATGCAAGGCACGGTCACCACACTGTGAGGAAGTATTTTCAAAATACCCACATACCTGGGTATATCAAATGGGCATGTTATAATCAAATCCTCACAGAATGAATAACAATAATTCTAATTGAGTGCAAGATAAATCAATGGTATGTAACTTTCAGTGAATGAATGCCATTTATTTTGCCTCACATTCAAAGTTATGCAATTTTATGCAATAAAAGAATTGATTGAGACTTATTGATTATGAATCAAATTATAATGTGTGAAGAAGTGAATGAACTCTTTATTGAATAAAATTGAATAACTTTGTATGTAATATGAAATAAATGACGGTCGTTCACCATAAGGTACCTAACATTAAATTGACTTCTCTTATCCGCTATTAATACACACACACACACACACATACACACACACACACACACACACACACACACACACACACACACTCACACATATGTTGAGTCATCCCATAAATAATGCGTTTTTTTCAATTGCATGAACTAAAAATTAGAGGGGATGGAATAAACTACCTGCATCAACTTTCTATAAAAGAAGGTAGTAATTTTACCTTGTCCCTATTCTTAGTGCAAGTTTTGAAGAGGGCAGTTCGATTTTAACAGTTATTTTTTGAAAGCTATAGTGGAAGTGTCAAAGGAGCCTATTTGGCATATTTTGCTTTATGAGTTCAATAAAGACAATAACGCAATAAAAAGTGTGAGGAATATAATGCAGTATATGGGGATCAGACAATAAATGTAATCATGTGTCACTGGTGATTCCAGAAATTCTGAGCCGGACACTACAGCCTAGAAGATGAGCCTCATCCTGGAAGATTTGTAGAGCTTGACGAAGACATCCTGCAAACTCTGGTGGAACAAAATCCCATCATAACTGTTGAGGAACTAGCAGAAAAGCTTAGATTTTATCATTCAACCATTCATCGACACCTGCGTGCCATCGGAAAAGTCAGCAAATTGGGTCAATAGGTTCCTCACAAACTTTCTGAGTTTAATTGTGAGCAGAGAGTGAATGTGTGTTCTTCTTTGCTGTCACATCTCACGGATAAACCTTCTGTGGACTGAATAGTGACTGGTGATGAAAAATGGATTCTCTTTAAAAATGTCAAGTGCCGAAGACAGTGGGTAGGGAAAGGAGAAACACTGGCACTCCCGACTAAAGGAAGTCTTCACCCATGTAAGGTGTTGTTATCTGTTTGGTGGGATATGAAAGGTTCAGTCCACTTTGAACTTTTAAACCCAAACCAAATGATAAAGGAGATCTACTTCAAGCGGCTTGAACAGCTTAAGTCAGTGTGAGAAGAAAAAGGGCCATCTTTGGTTTCAAGACAAAAGGTATTCTTCCATCAGAATACAGTGAGGATGACATTTCAAAAGCAGTTTGAATGGGAATCGATGCTCCACCCACAATATTTGCTGGACCTTTCCCCATCTGATTACCATTAATTCTGCAGTCGTCAAAATCATTTTGATGGAAAAAGTAAGTAGTCTGTAGATGAGCTCAGAACAGTGCTGGAGGAGTATTTTTCATCACATACAAGTGAATTTTGGAAGAGGTGTCTTGCAAGTCTACCAGATAGATGGGAGAGCATTGTAGAAAATGAAGGAGAGTATATTTTAGATCAAAAAAGAACTTTATCTTAATTTTGAAAAATAAAAGAAGTGTAAGCCACATTATTTATGGGATGACCCAATATATTAAGTTATCAAGTATGAAATTTGTAGTAAGGTATATTGTAAACTTTGACAGCTGCTCATTTTGCGCCAGTATTATATTTTGACAACCTTTAATTTTTGTTAGAAACCTGACAGATCTATTTCTTTATTCTAACTTATTTTGCACTTTATAAAGTATTTATAAGTCGTTTTTGCTATTTTTATTTAGAGAAGGATAAGTCGGAAATTCGTACTGTTTTGAAATATGAGTTCTTTCATGGAAATACAGCATCACAAACAGCTCGGAATATGAATAAAGTATTTCATTCTAATGTTATTATACAGCAGAGAGTATCAAATTGGTTTACAAAATTTTGTTCTGGTAACTTTGACCGCACAAATGAGCAAAGCGGTTGACCAGAAACAAAGGTGGATAATGACGAACTGAAAGCCACCGTCAAGTCAGATCCATCTCAAAGTGCCTCTGAATTATTGTTGTTGTTGTTTGGTGTTAGCAAGCAAACAATATTGACTCAAATCGGTAAAGTGAAAAAGTTGGATAAGTGGGTTCCACATGAACTTATTGAAAATCAGAGACAGCAATGTTTGGAAGCCTGCATTATGCTACTCTCTCATCACAAAAATGAATCATATGAGGAGGAATGGATCCTATACAACAACTGTAAACATTCAGCACAATGGTTGGACAAAGACGAACCACCAAAACACAGTCCAAAAAGCAAAATTCATCAAAAGAAGCTGATGGTGTGTGTTTGGTGGTGTGGTGTAGGTATGATCCATTATGATTTCATTAAACCTGGCTCATCAATCATGGCTGAAGTATACTGCAACCAACTGGACCAAATGATGCAGAAACTTACATAAAAAAACAGCCTAGATTAGTCAACAGATCCACTCCTATTTTATTGCAAGACAATGCCAGACCATACATATAAAAATGACATTGGTAAAACTGTTGGAGTTGGAAGTTCTTCATGATCCACCATACTCACCTGATCTTGCCCCCACTGACTACCACTTCTTCCAGAATTTGGATAACTTTTTGATAGGAGAAGAATTTAATTCCAACGATGCTGTGAAACAGGCCTTCCAAGATTTTATTGACTCTAGATTGCCAGGTTTTTACAGTTCCAGGCTGGACAAGCTACCACTGAAATGACAAAAGTGTATTGACAATATGGAGGCATACTTTAATGAATAAAACTATTCCTTGTGTTTATAAAACATTAGCAAACTTTTTTTCTTTTCTACAAATTTCATAATACTTCATAACCTAATATATATATTTGGTGTTAATTTGCTACAGCTGAAGCAAATTAACACCAAATATACAATGCGTGTGTTTTTATTGGCTAAACTGGCAATATGACCATCCCCAAGTACAACAACATATATATATATATATGTATATATATATATATATATATATATATATATATATATATATATATATATATATATATATATATATATACATACACATATATATACATAAATACATACATATATATAAAATTAAGATTCCATTTAATTAGGTGATTTTATCCTGAATTCAATTATGAATAAATAATAAAATATTTTTGCTCCTGATCGAAATCACATTTCTTGCGAGGCTATTTCACTAAAAAAATACGTGGCTGAAATGAAAAATAAAAATTTGACTTTGTCTGGTACATAAGCACAGATATTTGTATATGGATGTACACCTTTGCTTCGTATGGGTATGTATAAGTAGTTGTGATTATGTTCTTTGAATATAGTGATGGGGATGGGAAATAAGCTCTTTTTATTGCTTTAATCCTGAAATTGGATCCAATACACAATTTACTATGAAGTTTTATTTAGTATTTTTCATTTGTCTGCTTACAACCCATGTTTTGTAGGTGTTATACAGTGGTCTTTCAGTGCCTTTGGCGTCTACTTTCAGCATGTTGGAGAAGGTTCTTTCCTGATCCCTTTAATATAAATTATATAATTATATATATATATGTTCAGAAAAAAAGTCGTCAGAATTTTGGAAAAAAAATCTTTTTATTTCTTCATTATTATTAACGCTTTTGTGCATTTCTCAAACTTGTCAAATAAAATTCCTAACAAAAAAACAGCTTATTCATTTATATAAAACATGTTTTTTGGGGTTTTGCTCAGAAGAAGTGAACATTGTTTTTGTTTTTTTGAGTGAGGTTCCATGACAATGGAGATGGATAGATAGAAATATAGATAGATAGATAGAGAGAGAGAGAGAGAGAGAGAGAGAGAGAGAGAGAGAGAGAGAGAGAGAGAGAGAGAGAGAGAAGAGAGTGAAGGGGGATCCCCCTTCCTATTCACCATTCATTTATTTATGTAGTCATTTACCATAGTATTGGAATGGGTTTAAGAATGGTGACCTCTTCAAAAAAAAAAATGGGCTTCTTTTGGTTTCCATCTACCAAATTCACTCTCAAAGTTTTGGTTAGCCTGAGGCTATAGTAGAAGACACTTGTCTAAGTTGCCATGCAGTGGGACTGCACCTGGGCCACACAGCCATATCTGTATGTATGTTTTACTATTTATCATTTATTGTCTCAGTCATTAGACTACAGCCATGCTGGGGCATCACCTTGAAGGGTTTAGTCAAGCAAATTGACATCAGAACTGAGCTTATTTTTTTCTAAGTCTGGTATTCAATCTATCAGTCTATTTTTTGATGAACCACTGGGTTACAGGGATGTAAAAAAAACTAACATCAGTTGCTAAGCAATGGAGGGAGGCAAACACAAATACAAACTCACAATTATACACACATATATGCATGCATACATACATACATACATACATACATACATACATACATACGTACGTACGTACATATAAAGCAAATATGGATTGAGAAATTCACATCTTTAATTGTTGAATTCACCATACAAAGCCAATGATCATTTCTATTGTGTTAACATATTTAGATACAGAAAAACCATTCAAATTAATATATCCAAATATACATGCTAACACAATGATCTCAAGGAGATCCAAAAGTAGTTAAATTCAAAATGAACTAAGAAAATATCTCCAGTACACAAATACAATACATACAACAAGAATGTTGAGAAGAAATACAATGTAAGAAAAACTATTTTTGTATTAACTCTTGGTGACGTCAGTGAATAACGAAAGAATAAAAAATAAACATATTAATTCTACATTATGACAATTAGAAAGATTAGAGATTTTACATCATGACAATTAGTTATCTATTTATTAAATATACTAAACATTTTTTAGAAAATTTATGCTTATTATACAATATATGAAAAGCAGTTATAATTAAGAATTGAAATATTTAAATGCCTTGAAATATTTGGGACAACATTTCATTGTAAAATTACCATTAAAATTTAGTAATATTAATTTAGATTAATTTAGCAAAGATCACATGTAGAATTACCAATATTGTACAACGGTGCATAACTAATAATGGAACACTTTAAATCATACTTAGTGTTCCTATCTTTTAAATCTTATATACATTTATTAAGATTTGTGGAAGAGGTAGACTCAGGAAGACCTGGGATGAGGTGGTGAAGCACAACCTTCAAACATTAGGCCTCACTTTGGAAATATGCTGTGCGTGAGAAGACCTGGAAAGCCAAGTGAGACCATAATCCAAGGCCTCTACCAGGAGTGTAGCCAGCCCACTTATGCATACCTTTCCCTCACTGGCCACTAAACTCCACTTGCGAAGACCTGTTAAGGCAAGTGAAATCGAAATCGAACTAAATTCGACGACTGGCACCCATGCCAACGTCATCTCCTTCATTGGACACTAAACTCTGCTTGCGAAGACCTGTTGGGGCAAGTGAAAGTGAAATCGTGATAGCACCTGTACCAGTGGAGCAGTAAGAGCACCGTCCAAGCGTGATCGTTGCCAGAGCAGCTGTCTGGCTTCCATGCCAGTGGCATGTAAATAGCACCATTTGAGCGTGATCATTACCAGTATCGCCTTCCTGGCACGTGAAAAGACATTCAAGTGAGGTCGTTGCCAGTACCGCTGGACTGACTCCTGTGCAGGTGGCATATAAAATATACCATTTTGAGCGTTGCCATTGCCAGTAACGCCTGACATTGTAAAAGCACCCAATACACACTTGGGGTGGTTGGCGTTAGGAAGGGCATCCAGCTGTAGAAACTCTGCCAAATCAGATTGGAGCCTGGTGTAGCCATCTGGTTCACCAGTCCTCAGTCAAATCGTCCAACCCATGCTAGCGTGGAAAGCGGATGTTAAACGATGATGATGATATATATGTATACACACACACATTGACTCTTGATATCAATAAATTCTTGTTGTTTCTATTCATACTCTGTCCACTTTTTGTTCACTATAACAGCCACTCGCTGCTTGAAGTTTACATACTTCCTGCATTTGGATCCCAGGATTGTACCTTTCTATCTATATATATATATGACCATGTATATATGGGTTGTCTTCGTCAGTCCCTAAGGCCATATTCTGCTTATTTATTTCATTTTTGTTTGTCACTTCTTCCTCCTTGTTTGTCTGTCTTCTTTTGTTATGTTTTGGTCGCATTCCCAGCAAGTTGTCTCCAGGGTGATAATGGCACGAAATTGCACTCAACACTTTGGCTATTAACTGTTGAGGGGTTGGTGGCCTTCTGTGTTTGTTCTCCATTCATCTGTGCATTCAGTGCATTTAATATGTTTTTCTGTTCATGCGTTTATTACTATATGTGTTTGACGACTGAAAATATTATTCATGTAATGCAACACACTCCTTATTTTTGACCTTTGTGTATATGTATGTATATATATATATATATATATATATATATATATACACACACATACACACACATATATATATATACACATATATACACATATATATATATGTATGTATATATATGTGTATATATATATATATATACATGTATGTATATATATATCATCATCATCGTTTAACATCCGCTTTCCATGCTAGCATGGGTTGGACGATTTGACTGAGGACTGGTGAAACCGGATGGCAACACCAGGCTCCAATCTAATTTGGCAGAGTTTCTACAGCTGGATGCCCTTCCTAACGCCAACCACTCAGAGAGTGTAGTGGGTGCTTTTACGTGTCACCCGCACGAAAACGGCCACGCTCGAAATGGTGTCTTTTATGTGCCACCCGCACAAGCCAGTCCAGGGGCACTGGCAACGATCTCACTCGAAAATCCTACGGGAGCCAGTCAGGCGGTACTGGCAACGGCCACGCACAAAATGGTGCATCTCATGTGCCACCCGCACAAGAGCCAGTCCAGGGGCACTGGCAACGATCTTACTTGGCTTGCCGGGTCTTCTCACGCACAGCACATTTCCAAAGGTCTCGGTCAGAAGTCATCGCCTCGGTGAGGCCCAATGTACGAAGGTCTTGCCTTACCACCTCAGCCCAGGTCTTCCTGAACCTACCTCTTCCACGGGTTCCCTCAACTGTTAGGGTGTGGTACTTTTTCACGCAGCTATCCTCATCCATTCTCACCACATGTCCATACCAGCGCAATCGTCTCCCTTGCACACCACAACTGATGCTTCTAATGTTCAGCTTTTCTCTCAAGATACTTACACTCTGACGGGTATTCACATTGACATTACACATCCAACGGAGCATACTGGCTTCATTCCTTGCGAGCTTACGTATGTCCTCAGCAGTTACAGCCCATGTTTCACTGCCATGTAGCATGGCTGTTCGTACGCATGCGTCATACAGTCTGCCTTTTACTCTGAGTGAGAGTCCCTTTGTCGCCAGCAGGGGTAAGAGCTCTCTAAACTTTGCCCAGGCTATTCTTATTCTAGCAGCTACACTTTCAGCGCACCCACCCCCACTACTAACTTGGTCGCCCAGATAGCGGAAGCTATCGACTACCTGTGCGTGTTTGTGTGTGTGTGTGTGTGCATGTATCTGCATGTATGTATATATATATATATATATATATATAGAGAGAGAGAGAGAGAGAGAGAGAGATAGATAGATAGATAGATAGATAGATAGATAGATAGATAGATAGATAGATAGATAGATAGATAGATGATCAGAAATGGAGGAAAAACAGCCATCACAAAATATTAATGGCACATAATATCCATACATATACACACACTTTAGAGAGATTTGCAACTGGAGGGCATTCTTATTGTTGGATGAGTTGAAAAATAAATCATTTAAATGTAGCCAGGAATGTTGTAAAACGCCTAAAATAGTTATTAGCGAGTAAAAATAAAATGATAGACTGATTTAATTTTCAATGTTTTCAATAGATTTAATGAGACATAAATTTAACTCTTAAACTACCATGATATTGTATATTAATTTACTCACTTGTAATTATTGGTTAGTAGTTTTGATTAAAGAAATTGATTTTTAAATAGATAAATAATATTTATTAAATACAGTTCTATATTTAAGAGATGAGGAATTATTACATAATTTACATTATTTACAATTGACGGATATTTGTCCTCATCTTGTTTGTTGTTAACAACATTTCAGCTGGTATACCCTCCAGCCTTCATCTTGGGAAAATTTCAAACCACAGGCATATGGCATAGTGGTTAAGAGTGCAGACTACTAACCCCAAGATTCCAAGTTCGATTCCAAGCAGTGACCTGAATAATAATAATAATAATTATAATAATAATAATAATAATAAAAACATCGAAAAATACCTTTGGAATGAGAACCCAAGTTCGAAATTTCCCCCAAGATAACTGATGAAGGCTGGAGGGTATATCAGCTGAAACATTGTGTTAACAAACAAGATGAGGACAAATATCCGTCAATTGTAAATAATGTAAATATGTATTAAATATTTACTAGCTTCAAATTATGGCACTAGGCCAGTAGTTTTGGGGTGGAAGGATAAGTTGATTACAATGACCCCAGTGGTTAACTGGTACTTTTTTACTGAGACGCTGAAAGGGTGAAAGACAAAGTCAACCTTGGCAGAATTTGAACTCAGGTAAAATGTCACTTAACATTTTGCCCCACGTGCTAATGATTCATACTTTGATTCCAAATTTTGGTACAAAGCAGCAAGCTCAGATTGGGGAGGGGATAAGTCAATTATATTGACCCCCAGTGCTCAACTGGTACTTATTTTTTATTGACCCTGAAAGAGATGAAAGGCAATGTCAACCTCAGTGGAATTTGAACTCAGATGGACAAAATGCCACAAACATTTTGCATGGTGTGCTAACTATACTGCCAGTTTGCCATCTCATATTCTTCAAATATTGATTTCAAATTTTGGCACAAGGCCAGCAAGGTTGAGGTCGCGAATAAGTTGGTTATATCAACCCGTGCTCAACTGGTACTCATTTTATGAACCCAGAAAGGATGAAAAATAATTTGGTACAATGCTAGCAAGTTCAGGAGAGGAAGTAAGTGAATTACATTGACCCCCAGTGCTCAACTGATACTTATTTTATTAACTCTGAAAGGATGAAAGGCAAAGTCGACTTTGGAAGTGGAATTTCAACTCAGAATGTAAAGACAGACGAAATGCCACTCAGTATTTTGTCCAGCATGCTAACGAATCTGACTGCTCACCATTTTACTATGTCATATGTTAATTTAGTCTTTCGTAATTATTGATTAGTGCTTTGTATAAAGAAGATTGATTTTTAAATAGATAAATATGTTAGAAAGAAGAAAACTAGTATTTTGTATCTCTGAATATGATTTATGATTATGATTAAACAATTATTAAACATAATTACGCTACACATGTAAACAAAAGCAGGGTTTGTAATCACTCGTCTTTGTCTGCTTGTCTGTGTGTTTGTAAAATTACTGGAAAATGGCGGAACAGATTTTCACCACATTTGGCAGAAATACTTATTGGGTGAGAAACTCAAAATAATGAACATTTGGTTTGATTATCTTAAAAAAAAAATTTTAAGAAATTAAACTTACAAATTTCCCAACAAGCAAGTGGTCATATTATATTGTTCACTTTCTTTTTAAATCCACTCTTGTCTGCATATTCATGGATCATGATGTACCTATGCACATAGACACATGTGGGTACATACATAAATATTCGACAGTGTGTGTGTGTGTGTGTGTGTGTGTGTGTGTGCATATGCATGTGTATGTGTATACAGTGATGGATTCAAAGGTTTCATTTATTTATGAGTTGATTTCTTAATTTCACGGAGTGTAAATACCTATAATGGTGACACTTCAAAAAAAATAATAATAATCAACCCCACTACTTATTTTATCTTTTTCCTATTTTTTTGTTTGTTTTTGGCCTGGTATTTATTCTGCCAGTGTCTTTTGCTGAACTATTAAGTTACAGGAATGTAAACAAAACAACACAAGCACAAAAACACATGCACACACACACACACACACACACTTATATGTACATTTGTGTGTATATGTGTGCGTGTGCATGTGTGCGTATATATATTTATATATATATATATATAGAGAGAGAGAGAGAGAGAGAGAGAAAGAGAAAGAGGGAGAGAGATGTAAACGCATCGGAGTCTAAGTTTGAATTTTTTGAGCATTACTAAGTACTTTCTCTACAGAGAATCTCTGGATCTCATCTGTGAACTATGTGTGTGTGTGTGTGTGTGTGTGTGTGTGTGTGTGTGTGTGTGTGTGTGTGTGTGTGTGTGTGTGTTATGTATATGTATATATATATTTATATATATATATATATATAGGAAAATGAAAAAAAGCCAGAATGCTAAACTGGTAGCATATTTTAATAAAGATTTCTTCTAACCGGTTTTCATTGCGAAAAGCAAATTATCAAGAAGAAGGAGAATGAAAATGTTTTTTTACAAAGAAGTACAAAATGAAGAAAATAATATATAAAACAATAATATATAAAAAAATAAATATACCCATACATTATATTGTCTTTGAGCTTTTCAACAATACATACTACCACTGCTCCCCATAAACACCACCCCAAACCACACTACAAACACACATACCCCCTACCTCCCTCCACACAAAACACATCCTCTCCCAACCCTACAAAAACCCTTTTTCCCCACAAAATAATCCAAACAAGACCCAACTCAACCATTCTCCTTCCCTATGGACTAGAAGCATCATGAACCCCCCTTATACTTGTTATTATCCCCATCTCAATGCCCCTTACTCTCACACCAATAACAAACAAGGAATCCTACCCACACCTATGCATAAATCTCCCACCCAAGGTACCCCATACCGTCCACCCAACAAACACCCACAATCATACCATTTTTTCTACAGATCTTCATACCCACGCAACTCACACCAACAGAACCACAATAACTACCTACCCAACTCCAACCTTGCATACAATCCACCCTACAAACACCCAAAAACCCACCGCATTTCTCACAAAACCTTAAACCATCACATCCTATACCAACACAATCACTATACCTACCCATCCACTTCCAGCCTATCCACCCAACAATACCCCTACCCCTACCCCTTCTACCAGAACTCTAACAATCACTACACCCCCTACTTCAACAACCATTTTTTAGACAGAGGGGAGAAAAACAGGCACTACCGCTAATACAGACCCATCAAAAGAAAACTAAAAAGAAAACTAAAATAATAAACCTCTCTAATAAAACCCTTACACAAACCCAAATTAACATCCTAGCCAGAGGCTTAAAATTCACACCCACCCCAAGAACACCCAACCCCCCTGAGATCAAGGATGACATTTCAGAATTTTGCAGAAAGCTTCGTTTAACAGAAGCTTTTATAGACTTCAACAATGAGGATGACTCAATTATTAAAAACAAAAGCAACTTCATACCTTCCAAAGGAAGGAATAAAGCACTGGATGATTTTTGCAACCACATCCAGAGTTTCCCTTTTACCCCACCTAAAACCAAGGTCAAATCAAACTTTAATAGCATAGAATGGAAAAACCTAAGAGACTTACAACAGGACAAAAGCCTTACTATCAAAGAAGCTGACAAAGGTAGTACTGTAGTCCTAATGAACACAGATTTTTACAAACACCTAACACTCTCCTTACTAAACGACAACTCCTTCTATGAAACTATCACCTACTATAAACAACAAAAAACTCTCAAAAACCTCACCACCCTTATACTCCAGCAAGGTCAAGGACTCACGGACAAAGAAAAAGATTACATCACTAATTTCAAATGCAAGCCCAGCCTCTTCTATGGCCTCCCTAAAATCCATAAGAACAAATCCATCACCGAAGCTTGCAAAGTCTCCTCTGAAATCTACATCAACATCAAGGCACCGGAAGATTTAAAACTAAGACCCATTATAGCAGGCACCTCCTGCGAAACACATCGCTTAAGCAATTTCTTGGACATTATTTTGAAACCTTTCCTAAGCCACATCAAAAGTTTCATTAGAGATGATCTTGACATGCTCAATCACCTCCCGAAAACAACAAACGAGGAGTCACTCTTGGTTTCTTTTGACGTGGTCAACCTTTATACAAATATCCCTCATGAATATGCTATTGAGGCAATTAAATTCTGGCTGCACAAACACCCAGAAACATTTCCTAATCGCATAAACACAACTTTCATCATAGAATCACTTAAGTTCATTCTGACCAACAATTACTTCCTGTTTGCAGACACATACTTTCGCCAAAAATGTGGTATCGCGATGGGTACTAAAGCTGCACCAGTCCTTGCGAACCTCATAATGGGTTTTTTTGAATTAACACTATATGAAACCTCACGCCAGAAATTTGGACACCTTTTCCACATCTTTTTAATGGATAACTGGAAAAGATATTTGGATGATTGTTTCATCATATGGAAGGAACCCTATGAAAAACTTCTAGAATTCAAATCCATACTTAATAACATACATCCCAGCATTCAATTCACTATGGAATTCAGCAAACATCATCTCCCTTTTCTTGATCTCTTAATTATAAAAACACCTAATAACCAAATCACAACCGACATCTACCACAAACCTACAGACTCACAACAATACCTCCTTTTTAGCTCATGCCACCCAAGACACACCAAGATAAATATCCCCTTTAATTTAGCTAAAAGAATTTGCACCATTGTCTCTGACCCAACCACTCGAGAAATACGCTTACAAGATCTCAAAAAAACACTGTTACAACGCCAATATCCCTCCACACTCATAGATCTTGGAATAAAACGTGCCAAGGAACTTGACAAAAACACACTAAAAACCAACCAACATAACACACCCAACCCCAAAATACTTCCATACATCTCCACCCATAACCCCAAAAACATCGAAGCATACACCACAATTAAACAAAACCTCCCCTTACTCACCACAGACCCAAAAATGAACAATATCATTAATACACAGAAAGTCCTTAAATGCAAAAGGCAACATAAATCTTTGAAAACATTATTAACCAATTCCAAACTACATACACCACTTCCACCCCCATCAGTTAAAAAATGTGCACGCCCTAATTGTGGTACCTGCCCCTACCTACTTGAAGGCTCTGAATTTACCTTCAAATGAGGAACAAAGTTTAAAATTAAAACCAATTTCTCTTGTTCCTCTGGTAACCTCATTTATGTCCTCACTTGCGCAGGTTGCCAAAACTTCTATATCGGACAGACGAGCCTCCCATTGTGTAGAAGAGTAGCTGTCCATAAGGAACAAATAAACCTCCCTCAATACCGCCAAATTCCACTCAGTGGCCACATAGACCCTTGCGCCAGAAACAAAAACCCTAAATTCATTATATTCCCTTTCTATCAATGTAAAGACAGAATCTCCACACAAGAAAGAATCAACAAGGAGAATCTTTTCATAGAGAAATTCCAACCATTTCTTAACACACACACCCCTCAGTGACCTTATTTCTCTATGAACAGACACAAACTTCCTGTTGATAAAGAGTTCATAACTCCAACTAAAAACACTTGTCTCCCCTTACACACACTTCCTGTTTTGACACCACATTTCCTGCTTAACACAAACTTTTAACCCTTTTTTTAAACCTAACAAAACTCTCAACTCTCATGCATCCTTATTTTTCCTACCAGTTTATACATGAACTACTATTGAACTACAAAAGCTCAAAGACAATATAATGTATGGGTATATTTATTTTTTTATATATTATTGTTTTATATATTATTTTCTTCATTTTGTACTTCTTTGTAAAAAAACATTTTTATTCTCCTTCTTCTTGATAATTTGCTTTTCGCAATGAAAACCGGTTAGAAGAAATCTTTATTAAAATATGCTTCCAGTTTAGCATTCTGGCTTTTTTTCATTTTCCTATTATTTCTCCACGTGCGGTTAACACAACCCCACTATTTACTGACTTATATATATATATATATATATATATATATATATATATATATATATGGGGTGTGGTGAATAAACTGTCATCTAAAATACGCAAAAATGAAAATAACATTGACAACTCATTTTAGCAGATAGATTTTCAAAAATTACATAAAAATATCTTGAAATACTAAAGAGTAAATTTATTCACTAGAATCGCCTTTGTCTTCAACCCAGCATCCAGATGACTTCGGAATCTCTTGGACAGCCACCTTGCTTAAGTTGGTCAATGCTGCCATAATCCTTGCAGTCAGTTCACATTTGGTGTTACAAGGAGTTTTGTTGGTCTCTCACTCAACTATGCCCCACACTTAATAATCAAGGGCGTTGCAGTCATGGGAGTTTGCTGACTAGATGTTAGGGGTGATGTGGTTGCAGAAATTGTCTGAAAGCCACAACTGGGTTCTCTTTTTTGTGTGCCATGGTGCAGAGTCCTGTTGCTGGACACAGGGTGCTCCAGCAGCTACCCTCTTGACCTAGGCCAACACTACTTCTTTCAGGCACTTGATGTTGGCCTTCATGTTGAGTGTGAGGCCGTGTGGAAAGATAAATGGAGATATAATGTTGGCATCACTAGTGATCACTCTAAGCACTGTGATGTTGACTGGAGGCTGATTTTTATCACTCTTGGTACATGTCCTCAGATTGCACTATCCTCATACTGACAGCCAAACACTCTGAAATATTTATGCTACAGCATGAAATGTTCATGCTGTAGCTTGCCACCTCCAACTCTCTACAGGGACATAAACAAACCAACACCAGTTATCAAGCACCAATGTGGTACAAACTCTAGCACAAAGACACACACACACACACACACACACACACACATTGAGACTATAGTAGAAGACACTTGGTCAAGATGTCACTCAGCAGGATTGAACCTGTAACCATGTGGTTGGGAAGCAAGCTACTTACCGCACAGCCACCCCTGTGCCCATATATATAATTAATTAAAAAATGGAGGCAAAAAAACAACAGGAAAAATCAACAACGTGAGGACATGGTTCATGCAAAGTATTAATAAGACACTCAGAGAAGGAAACAAAGAATGGTTGTTTTACGTTTTGAGCATAGCTCTTCTTCAGAAACAGGAGACATAGTCCAAAAGAAAAGGAAAGAGGAGGAAAAGAACACCAACAGTCCATGTGTAGCTACATCATGGAATATATATATATATATATATAATAAATAATAAATGCGCCCTTTTAAAGACTAGCAAGGCTCATGGACCCGGTTTCCCGGTTTCAATGGCGTATGTGTTCCTCCGCTGGATGGGACGCCAGTCCATAGCAGCGTTACTCATTTTTGCCAGCTGAGTGGACTGGAACAATGTGAAATGAAGTGTTTTGCTCAAGAACACAATGCGCATCGCCCGGTCCAGGAATCGAAACTGCAATCTTACGATCGTGATGCTGACACCCTAACCACTAGGCCACACACCTCCACACACACATACACACACACACACACACACACACACACACACACACACACACACACATATATATGTATATATAAATATATAGTGAAGGCACATGGCTCAGTGGTTAGAGCGTCGAACTTATGATCGTGAGGTTGTGAGTTCAAATCCCAGACCGGGCTACGTGTTGTGTTCTTGAGCAAGACACTTTATTTCACATTACTCCAGTTCACTCAGCTGTAGAAATGAGTTGCAACGTCACTGGTGCCAAACTGTATCGGCCCCTTTGCCTTTCCCTTGGATAACATCGGTGGCATGGAGAGGAGGTATGCATGGGCGACTGTGGGACTTGGGCCTGGGAGGGTAACTTTCTAGGTGCAATTCCATGGTCAGTAATGACTGAAGGGGGGTTTCAGCAAATATATATATATATAAAAGCATACACAGAATGCATCAAAAGTAGCATCCAGTTTCTAAGAAGTCATGCCTTTCTTTGTTGTTTTTCTGGTTATTACAGACAGTTTTGAAAGTTTTGCTATATATATATATACATATATATATATATATATATATATATATATATATATATATATATATATATATATATATATATATATATATAATGTTTCAAATATTAAACAGCAGCACAACATAAGAACCAATGGAAGATACACACACAAGATATGATCAAGCTCACTCCTTGTCAGTTATCATCAAAAAATTCCTTATGATTTCACACCTTTAATGGTAATATTGTTCGTTTTTGGTGGTGCCAGCAGTTAAGAACCACCGGGAATACTGAGCAAACGTTGAGGACAGTAACAAGAACAAACATGACACAGGTAGTGGTATGACTATAAATATACAAACAAAATAAAGTATATTATACAACACATACAGTAACTTCATTTGGGTATAGACAGACAGACAGACAGACAGACAGACAGACAGACAGACAGACAGACAGACAGGCTGGCAGACTGATAGGCAAGCAGATAGACAGACAGACAGGCATGCTTGAATGTAGTTTCACTGTGTTTGTGTGAATGTATAATATTGTAAAGCATGTTTATTTTGTAATTTAGTATGTTCACACAAACAGATATGTTGTGTATGTAATACCCTCATCACACACACACACACACACACACTCATGCAAAATTGCATGCACATACACATATATATGCACATACATACATTCACATGTACAAACACTCATCAACACAAACACACACATGCAAGTACACACAACTCTAAACTATTTGTTGTTGTCAGTTTAAAAAAAAGACAAAATATCAATAAATAACAACCAAAAAGACTTAAGAAGAATACTTGAAGACATTCCACCCAAAACTCCAAACAGAATATACATACATCAGAGAAGAATTACAGGTGGAGTTTTCACTAATTCTATGGACACATAGCAACTGTTGCTAGGCTCAACATATGATTGTCTCTGACAATGACAATGGCAAACTTATAAACAACATTTATTTTACTTATTTATTTATTGGTTGTATTTGTTTGTTTTTTATTTGTTTTGCTTTGTTTTTGATGGGTATGATAAATCAGAGAACAGAAAACACATCTCTTGTGATCCGTTTTATTTGGGGGTGGGGGTCTTTGAAATTGCTGATTGAGGAAGTAAAAAAGCTGACAAAGTTATAGCCCTGCCTACACCTGAGACTCACCATAGCCCATGCCTCAATCCATGTTCACCTTTCCCTTCTCTCATTTCCTCATCCCTAACATTTGCGAAACTGTCAACCCAACCAGTAAAACCTTAATTCTTTGTCCCTATTCTTTCTCTGTCCACCTTCCTGTACCTTGAAGATACAAGGGTGTGCTGAAAAGTTCCTGGCTTTATGGGTATCACAAAAGGCTTGATTAGAAGTCCAACCTTCCTTAG
>NW_028315319.1:135000-152500 GCF_046866305.1 Octopus bimaculoides | reverse complement strand
ATTCGAACTTGACAAAGACAGACGTACTGTTGAAATATTGTTCAAATAAAATATCTATACAATAGAATCGCGCTCTTCGTCTTGACTATTTACCTTCGTGAAGAGTTACGTCAATCCTTTTTAAAATATAATAACGATAATAATAATAATAATAATAATAATAATAATAATAATAATAATAATAATGCAGTACCAGGCAGTGGCTCTCATGGCTTCTGATCTTAACTGATTGGAAGTGTTATCATGTACATTGTTTTGTCTTGGTATAAAAATATGTGTTACAGCAAATATTCTGCTCAATACCACAGATTTGCTTGTCAGTTGTTTGACCCTAACCAGTTGAGTATGTCCCTTGGTGGCTGACGATATGTGCCTCTCTGATCATGAGCAGAAGTAGTGAGGGAGCATCGTAGCCATGTGTTGAGAGGAATTCTTTGGGGTTTGAATAATTTACCACTGGAAACATAGGTGTTTCATTCAACATTCCTAAACAACCCTTATTCAGGGACTGTTCGAGTGGGATGGGCTACTCAATCTGGAGAAAATTCTAACTGGGCCCCATCTGCAATTTCATGTCCTGTTTATCTTGATATGAGATTTACCATGTCGTGCACATATGGTTGTGATGCATGTACCTGGTGTGGTCATGATGGGTATACTGGACTTCATATATTTTACCCCAGTGCCACTTTGATGGCATACACATAATAATAATAATAATAATGATGATGATGATGATGATGATGATGATGATAATGATAATAAATACCCTGATGCAGTACCAAGCACTGGCTTTCAGGGCTTCTGATCTTAACTGATTGGAAGTATCATCATAGACAAGGTGCAATGGGTAAATTGTCGCCATTTTATATTTTTTATTTCGCATGTGCATATTGTTTGTTTTTGATTTTGTAAACTACTCAGTAGAGTAGGATCAGTTGGGCACTGTCTGTGAAGAAAACAGCTCCATGATGCAAGCCACTCAGCCAGAAATTTGGAAACAACATGCTGTGCTGCTTGGCATTCACACTGGAAGCTCTAATACAAACGTCTCAGAGTGTTTGGGTGTCAATCTGAAGACAGTGCAGAGGATTCAGAAAGAGTTGGAGGAGTCTAATGGTGATTACAAAGGGATGGCAGCTTGGAAAACTCACTCTGATCATTCTGATGAGAAAAGAACTCCTGAATTTGTTGATGAGATCCAGGCCATGATTGCCAACGATCCCTCCAAGTCAGGGACATGGGAGTGACTGAGTTTCTTATCAGGCAGGCAGTGCATGAAGAGATTTGGTATTCCTCATACAAGATGAGAAAGGGCCAATTTTTATTCCAAACCATCAAGGACAAGAGGAAAGACTGTGCTACAAAACTTTTGAACAAACTCAAATATCACTTCCAACCAAACTTGCTTTGGTTATCCTCATATGAGAAAAATTTCTGCCAGGATCAGATGGTGAACACACAGAACAACTCTTGGTGTCCTGTGTTCCCAAAACATGTACTGAGAGTGATAAAAACCAAACATCCTGTTGACATCATGGTGTTTGGAGTGATCACTAGTGATGGCAATGTTATGCTTCCATTCATCTTCCCACACAGCCTCAGACTCAACACAGAGGCATACATCAAGAGCCTGGAAGAGGCTGGAGGACCCTATATCTGGCAACAGGACTCTGCACTATGCCACACAAGCAGTCATGACTGTCAGACAATTTCTGCAAACTCATCACCCCTAACTCCCCAGACTGCAACCCCTTTGATTATTATGTGTGGGATGCAGTTGAGCAAGAGACCAACAAAACTCCTTGTATCACCAAAGATGAACTAGCATCATTCACTAACTTAAACAAGGAAACCATCCAGAAGAGTTGCAGGAGATTCCAAAGTCGTCTGGAGGCCGTGGCCAATGGCGATTTTATTGAATAAATTTACTCTTTAGTATTTCAAGATATTTTTATGTAATTTTGGTAAATATATCTGTTAAAATGAGATGTAAGTGTTATTTTCATTTTTGTGTAATTTAGATAATAATTTATTCACTGTATCCTGTACATGTTTTCTCTTGGTATAAAATGTGTGCTACAACAAATATTCTGGTCAGTACCACAGATTTGCTTGCCAGAGCATGTCCCTTAGTGGTTGACGATATGAGCATCTCTGATCACGAGTAGAAGTAGTGGGGGAGCATCATAGCCATGTGTTGAGAGGAATTCTTTAGAGTTTGAATAATTCACCTCTAGAAACATGGGTGTTTCATTCATCATCCTAAACCTTATTCAGGGACCTTTTGAGCGGGATGGACTACTCAACCTTGTACTTAATTTATCAACCCTGAAAGGATGAAAGGCAAAGTCGACTTCAGCAGAGTTTGAACTCAGAATGTAAAGATGGACAAAATACTAAGCATTTCACCCAATGTGCTAACAATTCTGCCAGCTCACCACCTTAATAATAATAATAATCAGGCAGTGGCTCTCATGGCTTCTGATCTTAGCTGACTGGAAGTGTTATCATGTACATTGTTTTGTCTTGGTATAAAAAGATGGGCTACAACAAATATTCTGCTTAATACCACAGATTTGCTTGTCAGTTGTTTGACCCTAACCAGTTGAGCATGTCCCTTGGTGGTTGGTGATATGTGCATCTCTGATCATGAGCAGAAGTAGTTGGGGAGCATCATAGCCATGTGTTGAGAGGAATTCTTTGGGGCTTGAATAATTCATCTTTGGAAACATGAGCGTTTTGTTCATCATCCTTAAACAAACCTTATTCAGAGACCTTTTTGAGTGGGATGGGCTACTCAATCTGGAGAAAATTCTAACTAGGCCCCAACCTGCAAGGTCATGTGCTGTTTATGTTGATACGAGATCACCGCATCGCGTACATATTGTTGTGATGCATGTGCCCGGTGTACCCTTATCAGACAGGTAGTCATGATGGGTATATTGGGCTTCGTATATTTTATCCCAGCATCACTTTGATGACATGCACTGCTCTCTCTCACTCAATAATAATGATAATAATAATAATAATAATAATAATAATAATAATAATAATAATAATAATATATAGTCATTGCCATCATTGTGGTGATGATGATGATGATGATGATGATGATGGCACCTCTAGCAACAAGCTGAATATATTAGATATAATTAGATATGATAATTATTTGTTTTTTTTTCATTAGCTACCAAAGCTAAAATAGATACAAAAAAAAAAATACAAAACTTTTGCTCCGGGGGGGCTAAAAAGAAAAGAAAGTCAACTTGGAATGTGAAAAACCACATTGACAAGGTATGAAGGGAGAGTGTAAGAGATGTGAAACGATATATTGACAGACATACTAAAAATGTTAAAGGCACACATAGGTCTCCATATATATATATATATATATATATATATATATATATATATATATATATATATATATACATATACATACATACATACATACATATATATATATATATATATATATATATATATATATATATATATATATATACATATACATACATACATATATATATATATATATATATATATATATACATATATATACATATATACACACACATATATGTACACACACACACACACACATATATATACACACACATGCATATGCAAATGCAAAAGTATGTGACAGACTCACATATATTTGCATGAAAATAAATAAATAAAAACGTACAATGAAGACCAAAATAATTAAAACAAGGTATAATTTAACCCTTTAACATTCAGATTGCTCTGTCAAGCACACTGCTTATTTATTCACATTGTTTTGAATTAGTCATACATTATTTCTTAACTTTCAGATTTTGAATTTGTGAGTGTTTATTTCGAGAATGAAATTGTATAGAAGGTGTGAGAGGCCAGATATAACCAGTTTGAATATGAAACAGGTAGAATATTTGGTTTGAATGCTAAAGGGTTAAAGAAATAAAGCATGGAAGATTACCACATTGGTTGAGTTAAAGTACTTTACAACTTCAGTTACTTAACCATTTCCAAAATAGTATTTAAATGCAACTGAATGCACCAATGAGCTATTTTCTTCAGACATTTGTTAAAAACTATCCAACATCTTGATGGTAATATCTCCTACGTTCAGTATAATATCACTTTCACATTTTGGTACAAGGCCAGTAATTTTGTTATAGTGGGTAACTTGATTACATCGCCCCCTGTGTTCGACTGGTAATTATTTTATCTGCACCAAAAGGATAAAAGGAAAAGTCAGCCTGGTCAGAATTAGAACTGAGAACGTAATGACAGATGAAACGTTATGAAGCATTTTGCTTGCTGGGCTAACAATTCTGCCAGCTTGCTCAGAATTTACATTTTATTAATAATCTATCTTTTGGATGTTGTTTATATTCTGAATCTTGCTATTTGGCATCTTTCTAACTTGTTCAGAAAGTCTGTGGCACCAGAAATGTGTAACTTTATCTTTTATCTTTTATTTGTTTCTGTCGTCAGACTGTGACCATGCTGGGGCACTAACTTGAAATATTTTTAAGCAAATGTATCAACCCCAATATTTATTTTTTTAAAGTCTGCTACTTTTCCGACTGGTCTCTTTTGCCGAACTGTTCGTCAAGTTTCTTTGACTTTTGAAGAACAGAAAATCTTAGTTTATTTTTGCTGCTTATTTTCTTTGATATTGATCTGATTATTTTCTTTGATATTTCTCTTTGATATTGATTTGTTTATTTTCTTTGATATTTTTTCAAACACACATTCTCTTCTCATTCACCTATTTTCATTGTTTTCTGTTGAGTTTTCTTTTTCCATGATATTTTTTCCCTAACTCCATGATCCCAGGTTCAGTCCCACTGCATGGCACCTTGGGCAAGTGTCTTCTACTATTGCATCAGGCCAATCAAAGCCTTGTGAGTGGATTCAGTAGATAGAAACTGAAAGCTCGTCATGTATGTGTGTGTATGTGTGTGTATGTGTGTGTCTGTGTGTGTGTGCATGCGTGTGTATGCATGCATGTGTCTCTTTGTGTCTGTGTGTCTTTCATCACCACTTGACAATCGGTGTGGGTGTGTTAACATCCTCATAACTTAACAGTTCAGCAAAAGACTCCAATAGAATAAGTACCAGGTTACGTCCCTGTAACTTAGCAATTCAGCCCAATAGTATAAGTACAAGGGTTGATTCATTCGGCAAAAAATGCTTCAAGGTGTAGCCCCAGCATGGTCACAGTCTAATGACTGCAAACAAGTAAAAAGATAAAATATAAACGATAAAGCATACTCTTCCCTATTGTGACACAAAAGTTGTGGGTCTACATCATGTCAACTGTCTCTTACTGGGACTCCTGTGCTTCATTGAAATGTCAGACTACTTCAGCCTTTGTTTTGGCTGCATCTTCAGTTTTAAATCTAACACAAATAGTGCCACAGCTTTTGATTTTTTACATGAAATAATTTTCCCAATATGTCCTGCCGGGCCTGTTGTATTACTTGCCATAAGGCAAAATTTAACTTCATCATCATCATCATCAATAACATTTAAGGTCTGTTTTCAAAGCTGGCATGGGTTGGACAGCTTGATTAGAACTGGTAAGACCAGGGGCCACACCAGGTTCCATAGCTTGCTTTTGCTTGGTTTCTACAGCTGGATGCCCTTCATAATGCCAACCACTTTACAAAGTGCTGTTTACATGGCACCATCACCAGTGATTTTTATGTGGCACCAGCACCAGTGGTTTTTACATTTCTCTTATAAGTAATAAATTGACTTACAAAGAATAAATTTTAAAAAGTCATATATAAGCATATATATATAGGTGCCAACGTGACTATGTGGTAAGAAGCTTGCTTCCCTACCACATAGTTTCAGGTTCAGCCCCACCATCGCCTTACCGGCCCATGTGCCACTGGCACGTGAAAAACAACATTCAAGCATGGTTGTTGCCAGTGCCACCAGACTGGCTCCCACGCAGGAAGCATGTAAAATACACCTTTTGTGTGTGGTTGTTGCCAGTACCGCCTGACTGGCCCTTGTGCTGGTGGCACGTAAAAGTACCCACTACACTCTTGGAGTAGTTGGCGTTAGGAAGGGCATCCAGCTGTAGAAACTTTGCCAGAACAGATTGAGCCTGGTGCAGCCTCTGGCTCACCAGTCCTCAGTCAAACCGTCCAACCCAAGCCAGCATGGAAAGCGGACGTTAAATGATGATGATGATGATGATGATGAAGAAGATATATATATAAGAAAAATAAGAAAATGGAGATACATCAATGAATAAGTATATTTATTGACTTCAAAAATAAACATGATCTCTAACAGCCGTTTCGATTCATACTTTAAAGATTATAATTGTTAATAATTAAATCATTTTATAAAGCAGAATCTTGTCAGGGGCAGAAAAAAGATATACCAATGTATTATTAGTTGTTAAGTATACAGAACATTACAGTAGATAGAGTATTGTTATATGCATAAGTTTGGTATAAACCTATTAAGGGGTATATTTATATATATAAGGGTAGCACTGTCGTCATTATGGATACAGAACAATACAAAAACTCTGTATCTCAACTCTTACAAGACACTACGTACTATGAAAGAGTAGTCAACTACCAACAAACAAGAACAATGACCAAATTACACACACTCATTTGCCAACATCGAAACAACTTAACAACAAAGGAATGCGACTACCTAACAAACTTTAATTGCAAAACAAGCAACCTCTATGGACTCCCAAAAATCCACAAGAGCAAAACTATTTCTGAAGCTTGCAAAAAGTCCACTTCCACCTGTATCATACATATGAACCATCATACACACATACGGTTGCTTACACACACACACACACACACACACACCACAATGGGTATTTAAAACAACACACTCACTCAGACACAGAGAGAGACACACACACACTCACGTATACACACACTCCCACATTCACACAAAACACTCCCACGCACACACACAGATGCACACAGATGCACACATACATACACACACAGACGCACACATATGTACACACCCTCACACATACATACGGTTGCGCTCTCTCTCACACACACACATCACAAGGATGATTAAAACAACACATACATACTCAGAAAAATAGATATACGCACAGTCTCACGTACACACACCTAACATCCCCACCGACACAAAAAAACACACAAACACACATACACACGCACTCACAAACGCACTCACGCACACACACGAACAAACACATATACACATACACACACATGCGCACACACAACACCCTAACAAATATTAATCACACACATACACACTCACACAAACGTGCACACACATACACACACCATCCTACCATAGATAAAAAAAAACACACACATACTCATATACACATGCCACACACGCACACATACAGACATAGGCATACACATACATATGAACCATCACACACATACGTTTGCTTACACACACACACACAACACACCACAAGGTATTTAAAACAACACACCCACTCAGACAGAGAGACACACACACACTCCCACACTCCCACAAAACACTCCCACGCACACACAGATGCACACATACATACACACACATATGCACACATACGTACACACCCTCACACATACATACGGTTGCTCTCACACACACACACACCACAAAGACGATCAAAACAACACATACACACTCAGACAAAGAGATATACGCACAGTCTCACGTACACACACCTAACATCCCCACCGACACAAAAAACACTCAAACACACACTCATATACACATTCCACAATAAACTCTGGGACCAATAAAAACGGCACACACACACACACACACACACACACACACACACGGACACAAACACACATATATACACACATAGAGATGTGCACAAAACCAGTCCCAAAAACCAGTGAACCATGACAGACTGTCACAGACCAACCAAAAATAAAAAAATCTTCTTTAACTCTTCTTCCCTCCTACCCCAGCTAGCCAGTCATACTGTCTCTTAAGACAGTAAAACATTCCTTCAATATACACAAGAGAAAAAGGCCAGGTCAGTTCCTTCTCAATTTTGATTGTCAAAGAATATGTATGAGAATATGTATATGTATATGTATTTTTCCATATGTGTATTTTCACACACACACACACCACAAAGACGATCAAAACAACATGGAAAGCAGACGTTAAACGATGATGATGATGATAAATATATAGGTATATATTTATATATTGATTTATGTGTGTGTTTTTGTCTACTGCCTTTACTTGATAACTAGTGTTGGTATGCTTACATCCCTGTAACTTAGCGGTTCAGCCCAATAGTATAAGTACAAGGCTTAACAAAAAAATAAGTACGAGGGTTGATTCATCCGGCAAAAGATTCTTCAAGGTGTTACCCCAGCATGGCCATAGTCTAATGACTGCAAACAAGTAAAAAGATAAAATATAAAAATAAAGCATGTATAAATGAGCTTGTTTCATTTTCCACCAATCGAATCCACTCACAAAATATTGTTCAGCTGAAAGTAATGGTAGGAGACACCTGCCAAAGAAGCTACACAGTGGGATTGAACCCAGGAACATGTGGTTAGGAAGTAATCTTCTTACCACTCAGCCACACCTTCACCTCATTTTTTATCCAAAAAGGCATTGCCTTCACACAACTGCGAGATGAAAGGACGACTGCATTTGAAATCCTACAGTTTTTGTTGATGTTATTGCTGTTGCAGTCTCGTAACTTATTAAATTGAGTATTTTTCTTTTATTTCTTTTACATGTTTCAGTCATTTGACTGCAGCCATGCTGGAGCACTGCTTTTAGTAGTACAAATTGACCCCAGGACTTATTCTTTGTAAGCCTAGTACTTATTCTATCGGTCTCTTTTGCCAAACTACTAATTTATGGGGACGTAAACACACCAGCATCGGTTGTCAAGCATTGGTGGAGGACAAACACAAACACAAACACACAAATACATACATTCATACATATATATATATATATGTGTGTGTATCATCATCATCATCGTTTAAACGTCCGCTCTCCATGCTAGCATGGGTTGGACGATTTGACTGAGGACTGGTGCAACCGGATGGCTACACCAGGCTCCAATCTAATTTGGCAGAGTTTCTACAGCTGGATGCCCTTCCTAACGCCAACCACTCAGAGAGTGTAGTGGGTGCTTTTACGTGTCACCCGCACGAAAACGGCCACGCTCGAAATGGTGTCTTTTATGTGCCACCCGCACAAGAGCCAGTCCAGGGGCACTGGCAACGATCACGCTCGAAAACCCTACAAGACCAGTCAGGCGGTACTGGCAACGGTCACGCTCAGGATGGTACATCTTATGTGCCACCCACACAAGAGCCAGTCCAGGGGCCCTGGCAACGATCTCACTTGGCTTGCTGGGTCTTCTCATGCACAGCACATTTCCAAAGGTCTCGGTCAGTAGTCATCGCCTCGGTGAGGCCCAATGTTCGAAGGTCTTGCCTCACCACCTCAGCCCAGGTCTTCCTGGGCCTACCTCTTCCACGGGTTCCCTCAACTGTTAGGGTGTGGCACTTTTTCACGCAGCTATCCTCATTCATTCTTACCACATGTCCAAACCAGCGCAATCGTCTCTCTTGCACACCACTACTGATGCTTCTTATGTTCAGCTTTTCTCTCAAGATACTTACACTCTGACGGGTATGCACATTTACATTACACATCCAACGGAGCATACTGGCTTCATTCTTTGCGAGATTACGCATGTCCTCAGCAGTCACAGCCCATGTTTCACTGCCATGTAGCATGGCTGTTCGTACACATGCGTCATACAGTCTGCCTTTTACTCTGAGTGAGAGTCCCTTTGTCGCCAGCAGAGGTAAGAGCTCTCTAAACTTGGCCCAGGCTAATTCTAGCAGTTACACTTTCAGCGCACCCACCCCCACTACTAACTTGGTCACCCAGATAGCGGAAGCTATCGACTACCTCTAGTTTTTCACCCTGGAATGAGATAGAAGTTGTTTCCTGTTTGTTTACAGTCTTTATTGCACCTGAACATCTGCCACATACAAAAACTAACTTTGTAGTTAATCTGCCTTTGATATTGCTGCACCTCTTATGTGTCCATAGCTTGCACCGGGTACATCTTATATAGTTACTACCTACTCCTTTACTGCATACTGAGCAGGGCCATCTACCTGAAGGGGTTTGTGTTTTACCTACCTTCCTACTTATTAGGATTTTGGTTTTTGCTAGGTTGACTCTAAGGCCCTTCGATTCTAGTCCTTGCTTCCACACCTTAAACTTCTCTTCTAGTTCTGATAGTGACTGCGCAATTAGTGCAAGGTCATCAGCATAGAGGAGCTCCCAGGGGCAACCTGTCTTGAATTCTTCTGTGATCGCCTGGAGGACTATGATAAATAGGAGGGGGCTGAGGACGGAACCTTGGTGGACCCCTACCTCTACCCGGAATTCATTACTGTACTCTCTGCCAACCTTCACCTTACTGACAGCATCTCTGTACATGGCTCACACAGCTCTCACAAACCATTCTTCTATCCCAAGTTTCCTCATTGACTACCAGATAAGGGATCGGGGGGACCCTGTCAAAGGCTTTCTCCATGTCAATGAAGGCCAGGTACAGAGGTTTATCCTTGGCTAGATATTTCTCCTGCAGCTGTCTCACTAGAAATATGGCATCAGCGGTGCTTTTACCTGGCACGAACCCAAACTGCATCTCATCTAAATTGATTCACTCCCTAATTAGTTGGGCTATGACCCTCCCCGTAACTTTCATAACCTGATCTAACAGCTTGATGCCTCTGTAATTATTAGTATCTAAAGCGTCACCTTTACCTTTGTAGCAGTTTACTATGGTGCTGCTACACCAGTCATTGGGTATGACTCCTTCGTGTATCACCTGATTCGTAATACGGGTGACTAGGTTGTAGCCAACACTGCCAGATATTTTGAGCATCTCTGCTGTGATTCCTGATGGGCCGGGGGCTTTCCGTCTTCATACTCTTAATTGCTTTATCTACCCTGGTACTGTCAACTCGGATAGCTGGTCCCTCTGTTGGGTCGACATACCGCAGGCTCTCTTTCTCCCATTCATTCTCTTTATTAAGCAATCTATCGTAGTGGCATCTCCAGACCTCTTTCTTTGCAACCTCATTTAGTGCAAGCGTACCATCATCCATGCGAACACATTTCTCTCCTACAACATCACTATTCCCTCTCCTACACTGTCTTGCAACACGAAACACCTCGAGTCTTTGGTCCTCACGGCGCAGAACATTGGCAAATCTTTTCTTATCTGCTTCCCCTCTGGCTAAATAAACCTGTCGCCTAGCTTCCCTTCTGGCAGATTGGTACAATTCCCTGCTACCACCGTTCTTCCAGTCCTTCCAAGCCTGTTTCTTTTGTCTAATAGCCCCGTCTACATCCTTGTTCCACCACCACGTTACTCTGGGTCGAGAGGGGACTTTACACCAGCCACAGATCTGGTCTGTGGCTCTCAACAAGTTGTCCCGCAGAAATCTCCAATTGTCTTCCACATATATATATGTGTGTATGTATATAAATATATATATATATATATATATACAATTGCAGCGGGGAAGGTGTTTATAAGCCATTTAAAATAACACACAAAGACCGTTAGATTCACTTCAACATTTAAATTTAATTTTTCAAAATATTTTCATTGCTTTGAAACCGCGACCTGTTCACTGACAAAATTCTGTGCTGCACAAAATTTTGTGCAGCACAGAATTTTGTCAGTGAACAGGTCGCAGTTTCAAAGCGATGAAAATATATTGACAAATTAAATTTAAATGTTGAAGTGAATCTAATGGTCTTTCTGTGTTATTTTAAATGGCTTATAAACAGCTTCCACGCTGCAATTGTTTTCGTTCCAGCACACGATCTTAGATCACGTCACTTGCTATGCAAGTACATCTCCGTAATATATATATCGTAGTGGCATCTCCAGACCTCTTTCTTTGCAACCTCATTTAGTGCAACCTCATTTAGTACTCGCTGGCGGTACCTACCCACCACTACCCATTTTCCTTTATTCAAAAATTCTTATCGCTCCTTAAAATTATGGCTTTTAAGTGTTGATTTCTCAGCCCAAGAATTACAGCGTGATGTGCTGCTTGACTGGTCCCCCCCCCTCTCTCTCTCTCTCTTTCTATATATATATGATGATGATGATGATGATCTTTTCTCCCGCCATGCCTCTGTCTACCCCTCCATCCTCTCTCTCTCTCTTTCGTAGTTTTTTCCTTAAGGTCTTCAGGTTCTGGCTATATATAAATGAGAAACCCATTCTAAATTATCTCGCTGACATACTACGACGAAATCTCAAGATGCAGATAAGATAGAGATTTTTTATTTATTTACGGCCTCAAACATCTCATAAATACCTTCGCGCTTTAGTTGCCCCCTATTATTTATCTTGTTTCTCTCCATGAAACTCAATTGAATTCAGTTGTTGTCTTAAATTCATGCTTATTCATTTTCTAAGCTTCCTAAATTCATGCTACGTTATATTCTAATCACCCAGAATTCATTGCTCTTTTAAAAATTACGATTTATGCATTGTTGTCTCTCAAATATTTAAAATCTACAATTAAGAGCCCTATCTACTCGCTGGCGGTACCTACCCACCACTACCCATTTTCCTTTATTCAAAAATTCTTATCGCTCCTTAAAATTATGGCTTTTAAGTGTTGATTTCTCAGCCCAAGAATTACAGCGTGATGTGCTGCTTGACTGGTCCCCCCCCTCTCTCTCTCTCTCTTTCTATATATATATGATGATGATGATGATGATCTTTTCTCCCGCCATGCCTCTGTCTACCCCTCCATCCTCTCTCTCTCTCTTTCGTAGTTTTTTCCTTAAGGTCTTCAGGTTCTGGCTATATATAAATGAGAAACCCATTCTAAATTATCTCGCTGACATACTACGACGAAATCTCAAGATGCAGATAAGATAGAGATTTTTTATTTATTTACGGCCTCAAACATCTCATAAATACCTTCGCGCTTTAGTTGCCCCCTATTATTTATCTTGTTTCTCTCCATGAAACTCAATTGAATTCAGTTGTTGTCTTAAATTCATGCTTATTCATTTTCTAAGCTTCCTAAATTCATGCTACGTTATATTCTAATCACCCAGAATTCATTGCTCTTTTAAAAATTACGATTTATGCATTGTTGTCTCTCAAATATTTAAAATCTACAATTAAGAGCCCTATCTACTCGCTGGCGGTACCTACCCACCACTACCCATTTTCCTTTATTCAAAAATTCTTATCGCTCCTTAAAATTATGGCTTTTAAGTGTTGATTTCTCAGCCCAAGAATTACAGCGTGATGTGCTGCTTGACTGGTCCCCCCCCCTCTCTCTCTCTCTCTTTCTATATATATATGATGATGATGATGATGATCTTTTCTCCCGCCATGCCTCTGTCTACCCCTCCATCCTCTCTCTCTCTTTCGTAGTTTTTTCCTTAAGGTCTTCAGGTTCTGGCTATATATAAATGAGAAACCCATTCTAAATTATCTCGCTGGCATACTACGACGAAATCTCAAGATGCAGATAAGATAGAGATTTTTTATTTATTTACGGCCTCAAACATCTCATAAATACCTTCGCGCTTTAGTTGCCCCCTATTATTTATCTTGTTTCTCTCCATGAAACTCAATTGAATTTAGTTGTTGTCTTAAATTCATGCTTATTCATTTTCTAAGCTTCCTAAATTCATGCTACGTTATATTCTAATCACCCAGAATTCATTGCTCTTTTAAAAATTACGATTTATGCATTGTTGTCTCTCAAATATTTAAAATCTACAATTAAGAGCCCTATCTACTCGCTGGCGGTAACCCGCCCTCCCACCCCCTCCACCGGAAGTTCATTCCTCTGTCATCCCACCCCCTCCACCGGAAGTTCATTCCTCTGTCATCCCACCCCCTCCACCGGAAGTTCATTCCTCTGTCATCCCACCCCCTCCACCGGAAGTTCATTCCTCTGTCATCCCACCCCCTCCACCGGAAGTTCATTCCTCTGTCATCCCACCCCCTCCACCGGAAGTTCATTTCTCTGTCATCCCACCCCCTCCACCGGAAGTTCATTCCTCTGTCATCCCGCCCCCTCCACCGGAAGTTCATTCCTCTGCCATCCTGTCAACCTCGGCTGTCTCCCGGAACCCATCTAGTGGCCTTGGCCATCCTCTCCCCTACCTTTGGGTAGCGCATTAAGGTTGAGAAATGTTTGCAGGTTGTAGGTACTGTTTTGCTTATGAATTTTTCCAATTGCAAGTTTTCTTTTCAGGTACACGACACTGCTTTTCCCCTTCCCAGGCTACAGGCCCACACCCCCAACACCCATACTGTTAGGATTGGCACTCTCAACGTCGGCACGCTGAAAGGTAGATCTGGTGAAATTGTTGAGATGCTTGAACGGAGATGCGTAGATATGTGCTGCATCCAGGAAGTAAGATGGAGAGGAGGTTCTGCAAGGTTCCTCACAGGCAAAGAACACAGGTACAAGATTTTCTGGGCAGGGAACACTGACGGGGTCGGGGGCGTAGGAATACTTCTAGCGGAGAAATGGGTGGATAAGGTAATCGAGGTCGTTAGAGTAAGTGACAGAGTACTTAAGATCAGACTAGTGCTTCATCATAGATTAGCTACTGTCATCTCAGCCTATGCACCTCAACCTGGGCTACCAGATGGTCTGAAAGACCAATTCTATGACACCCTCTTGCAAACTACCTCGTCGACGAGTGACAGGGACCTTCTCTTTGTGGCTGGAGACTTCAACGGTCATGTCGGACGTCGTGCTGGGGGCTTCCATGGCATACATGGAGGCTATGGCTTCGGTTCCCGCAACGAGGAGGGAACCAGACTGCTGGAGTTCTGTGATGCAACCAATCTTATGGTCTGCAATACCAACTTCAGGAAACCTGCCAGTCACCTAGTCACCTACCGCTCCGGCAGACACTCTAGCCAAATCGACTACATCCTCGCCAGAAATAGGGAAAGAGGGCGGCTTATAAATGCCAAAACCTACCCTGGCGAAGAATGTACCCCACAACATAGATTAGTAGTTAGCGACTTTGGGATCAAGGCAAAATGGGTGCCCAAAATTAGACAGGCTTGGAGAAGAAGGGTGTGGAAGCTTAAAGACCCTGCAAACGGACAGAGACTTAGAGACAAGTTACTTGAAGCATTTAACGAAATAGAAGGGGATATAGCATCATACAACGTGGAAGACAATTGGAGATTTCTGCGGGACAACCTGTTGAAAGCCACCGACCAGATTTGTGGGTGGTGTAAGGTCCCCTCCCAACCCAGAGTAACGTGGTGGTGGAACAAGGAGGTAGACAGGGCTATTAGACAAAAGAAACAGGCTTGGAAGGACTGGAAGAACGGTGGTAGCAGGGAATTGTACCAATGTGCCAGAAGGGAGGCTAGGCGACAGGTTTATTTAGCCAGTGTTCTGCGCCGTGAGGACCAAAGACTCGAGGTATTTCGTGTTGCAAGACAGTGTAGGAGAGAGAATAGTGATGTTGTAGGAGAGAAATGTGTTCGCATGGATGATGGTACGCTTGCATTAAATGAGGATGCAAAGAAAGAGGTCTGGAGATGCCACTACGATAGATTGCTTAATAAAGAGAATGAATGGGAGAAAGAGAGCCTGCCTTATGTCGACCCAACAGAGGGACCAGCTATCCGAGTTGATAGTACCAGGGTAGATAAAGCAATTAAGAGTATGAAGACCGGGAAAGCCCCCGGCCCATCAGGAATCACTGCAGAGATGCTCAAAATATCTGGCAGTGTTGGCTATAGCCTAGTCACCCGTATTACGAACCAGGTGATACACGAAGGAGTCATACCCTATGACTGGTGTAGCAGCATCATAGTCAACTGCTACAAAGGTAAAGGGGACGCTTTAGATACAAATAATTACAGAGGCATCAAGCTGTTAGATCAGGTTATGAAAGTTACAGAGAGGGTCATAGCCCAACTAATTAGGGAGCGAATCAATTTAGATGAGATGCAGTTTGGGTTCGTGCCAGGTAAAAGCACTACTGATGCCTTATTTCTAGTGAGACAGTTGCAGGAGAAATACCTAGCTAAGGATAAACCTCTGTACCTGGCTTTCGTTGACATGGAGAAAGCCTTTGACAGGGTCCCCCGATCCCTTATCTGGTGGTCAATGAGGAAACTTGGGATAGAAGAATGGTTAGTGAGAGCTGTGCGAGCCATGTACAGTGATGCTGCCAGTAAGGTGAGGGTTGGAAATGAGTACAGCAATGAATTCCGGGTAGCGGTAGGGGTCCACCAAGGTTCCGTCCTCAGCCCCCTCCTATTTATCATAGTCCTCCAGGCGATCACAGAAGAATTCAAGACAGGTTGCCCCTGGGAGCTCCTCTATGCTGATGACCTTGCATTAATTGCGCAGTCACTATCAGAACTAGAAGAGAAGTTTCAGGTGTGGAAGCAAGGTCTAGAATTGAAGGGCCTTAGAGTCAACCTAGCTAAAACCAAAATCCTAATAAGTAGGAAGGTAGATAAAACACAAACCCCTTCAGGTAGATGGCCCTGCTCAGTATGTAGAAAAGGAGTAGGTATTAACTCTATAAGATGTACCCGGTGCAAGCTATGGACACATAAGAGGTGCAGCAACATCAAAGGCAGGTTAACTAGCAAGTTAGTTTTTGTTTGTGGCAGATGTTCAGGTGCAATAAAGACTGCAAACAAACAGGAAACAACTTCTATCTCATTCCAGGGTGAAAAACTAGAGGTAGTCGATAGCTTCCGCTATCTGGGCGACCAAGTTAGTAGTGGGGGTGGGTGCGCTGAAAGTGTAGCTGCTAGAATAAGAATAGCCTGGGCAAAGTTTAGAGAGCTCTTACCCCTGCTGGCGACAAAGGGACTCTCACTCAGAGTAAAAGGCAGACTGTATGACGCATGCGTACGAACAACCATGCTACATGGCAGTGAAACATGGGCTGTAACTGCTGAGGACATACGTAAGCTCGCAAGGAATGAAGCCAGTATGCTCCGTTGGATGTGTAATGTCAATGTGAATACCCGTCAGAGTGTAAGTATCTTGAGAGAAAAGCTGAACATTAGAAGCATCAGTTGTGGCGTGCAAGAGAGACGATTGCGCTGGTATGGACATGTGGTGAGAATGGAGGAGGATAGCTGCGTGAAAAAGTGCCACACCCTAACAGTTGAGGGAACCCGTGGAAGAGGTAGGCCCAGGAAGACCTGGGCTGAGGTGGTGAGGCAAGACCTTCGTACATTGGGCCTCACCGAGGCGATGACTACGGACCGAGACCTTTGGAAATGGGCTGTGCGTGAGAAGACCCGGCAAGCCAAGTAAGATCGTTGCCAGTGCCCCTGGACTGGTTCTTGTGCGGGTGGCACATGAGATGCACCATTTTGAGCGTGGCCGTTGCCAGTACCGCCTGACTGGCTCCTGTAGGATTTTCGAGCGAGATCGTTGCCAGTGCCCCTGGACTGGCT